>NC_031679.1:468773-637764 GCF_000149555.1 Fusarium verticillioides 7600 | reverse complement strand
CTTCAAAAATGACTCCCCATATCTTTGGCGGGCCTTGGAACCGTGGAGCGGATGCCCAGTATAGCATTTTGCAGCACGCTTTTGGACAACTGCATGGGTCTTTCATGTCTCCTCATGTTCGCGCTGAAATACAATATATGACATTCCACAGGAACGTCTTCTTGTAAGGATCTGATGACTGAAATTGACCGAGCGAGCTGGTACCAGCGAGAAGAACGGAGGAGAGAGGTTTGGCTACGCACAGAGGCCAGGTCAGCCTGTCGCAGAGAGGTAAAACTCGTTGTGGCATTGGATAGAAGCTTCTCTTTGTGAAGGTTTTTACTGCGAGGCTCCTACGCCGCGATTATCTTACACGATTGCTTTGAAGTCCGTTTCTCATACGACTGTGGTCCCGCGACACTATGCAAGCCATCACCTGAAAGGAAGGATAACAAGGGGAAATGAGGAATTGTACGCGCTTGCTTGTTATTCCCATTGAATCGCGATGTCAATAACATTTCCCTATACAGCAGGCTGGATATTTAGCCATTGACACCAACATCTGTCGCGACCATCTCAAGAGCTAGCCACCAGCCTAGGTCACCGTAGACTGCGATATTTAACTTGGTAAATAACCAATGACTATCTCTTTTGAGCACACGAGTTCCCAGGCCCCCTGTGGCTCTCATTACAATGAGCCCTAAGCTCGAATACAACCGACCGTGTGGTACTGATTCAAGATCGATAGCGACGCCCTTGGGAGGCTCTCCCAACACTCCGACTCCTGTCGCCCGTACACAGTCATGTATACTGGTTTTCAAGTGCATAACAGACTGATATGCAGCAGCACTCGAAAGATAGCCATAGATATGCTCTTCAAGCTTCCCAGCCTGCGTAACTCAGCGAGACTGCCGTCTGCCACATTAACACTCACGGTTAACGTGCAGACACTCATCGCTACCAGTTCTTCAAAGGACCAGAGACTTTGCGCCAAATTCTTCATCGCTCAACTCTCGGAAGAACCACCATTATCGTGAAACACGGCTAAAGGATCGGCACAATGCAGCACTCTCTAGCGACCGCGGATCATCGCGCAGCCCATTCCACCAAGCAGATTTAGGTCGGCTTTACCGAGTGCTTGGGTCTGACATGGCCAAAACATACCGAATTTAGTGATCTGGTCGGTCTAGATCCAGTGCTGTGAGGGATCAGCATCGGTCGATGAGGTCTAGAACGAGACGGAGTTGATGAGGAGAAGAGTATGGGCCATGCCGATCAACAACAAGAACACAACGGTTACGAGCGGGCAGTCAACTACGAATACCCTCACTTCTGATGACGGCAAGGTAAAAACGTTGGCTCTGTAGTAAAATCGGCCGGTTCATGCTTTCACAACTCTGCAGGGACGACGACACAAAAGTCCAGCATCACATCGCCTGTCTGACGCAGCGTGGCGAGCGACATAGTACAGACTGTAGACTGGGCACATTGGAGAGAAACGCGACCAGATTATCGTCTATTCAGAATCTCCCATTAAGCACCTCAATGTGGCATCATTGAAACAGTGCCTCCAACAGTCGTGATCATACAAAACGTACAGCCATGCTCGCCACATGATCTCCAACTGCCAAGCCAATCTCATCTTTTCCTCCGAACGACTCAAACCCACGGAGCCCATCCGTTGTAGATAAGAACAACCTGGGAGAGCAACCATGCCTCGTCATGCAACAGAAAAGTGGCAAACCTGCCAAAAACCGATCTTTTCCCGCATCGACTTTTTGACATTTCCCCTCTCTGACCATCAACTAACTGTTGGAGACACTTGACACTGTAGACCTCGGCATGAAACATGCTTTGTCGCTGGGACAAGATCGACTTCACAAGATCAATAACGACGTCATTCAACGAGCATGGGATTCTTTAGACACCAAAAACCTGAATCGTAATGAAACGTCGACTTTTGTTTGGGCCCTGATGCACAGAAGTGAATCGGGGGTTTTGATGGGATTTGCACGTGGCATGACTGTGTGCGTGACCTCATGTGGAGATCATCTGCCATGGAGGGCATGATGCCAACGCCCCTGGAGCCGTTGTAGACGATGAAGCACTGCAACGTTGTAAAACATGACGCGAGTCAAATGCCACTTGTTTGTCTGTCATGTCAGTTTAACGCGATAAGTGCGCTGAGTGCCGTATCTTGTTAGCTGACCATCACATTCACAGCACATCCACTTCAACAAGCAAGACACAATGTAGGAGATTGTTAAGTTATGGTATTTCTGCCATTCAGTGTGGGTGCTACCTCTTATCGGGCTCACCACCAGTCCCGCGTTCAAATCGACTCTCCTATATCCCACAAGGAGATGTGCCCGTAAAAGCCAAGTCCCGCTCTAAACCACGTTATCTTGGCTTACCAGCCAAGTGATCCAACATGGGGGGGTATCCCAAATGCAGAAGGGAGGTACTAAGTAAAATAAAACAAAAACGCCTGAATCAAAATGTTCATGGATGGGAGTTGGGCTTGGTTCCCCCTTTAAAAAAATCTAAATGCGCTTCCCGGTCGTGATGCTGAATGCTATGCCAAAGAAAATGTCGGGTTGGGAGAGCGAAAAGAGGTGGTACAGGTTTGGTGATATGGGTGTCTATAGTTTCATTTCATGCGGACATGTCGAGTGATTGAAGTTTGTTGTGATGGCGAGATGTATCCTGAGGACGTAATGGCGATGAGAGCAAGGTTGTTGTCGCAGCGGTGAGTAAGGAGTTCAGGTGTCGGTTGTCTAAAGGGGTATCATAGTGTCGAGAACCGCATTCGCTTCCTTGCTTCTATAGGAGGAGTAGAAGAAATGTAATTTATTTCTTGTGCGACTTGCCGGAGCGCGAGTAGTTTCTTCGCACACGTTCACGGCCGCGTCGCTCCTCCTCATCGCTGCCACTGCTGTGGCGGCGACGATCCTCCTCGTACCAGGTACTCAAAGCCTTTCCGCCAAAAGTAAGGTCCTCATCCTCGATGATTGTGGGCTGCACCCAGGCGTAAGCTGAAGGGTCGACTTCGCGAGCTGTAGGGTCGAGGGCCTGAAGATTGGGGACGTAATAATAGTAGGTTTCGGTTGTGTGAGCCATGATGACAAGATTTGATGTGATTTGTTTTGCCAGAAGAATTTGTTGTTAATTCACTCTGGGTGGATTGTGTGAAGAGTTATATGTTATTGTTTTGTTGTTGTGATTTGTTGATGGTGGTTCCTTTGTTTTGTGTGTCTGGAATGAGATGGCGCCTTGGTAAATAAAGCAGGTGTCACTCTTTCAAAGGGATGGGAGATTTGTGTGTGAGATGGTTTGATTGCGTCAAGCAAAATAGTTTGATGAGGTCCAGCTCGTGAACGAAAAAGCAAACAAACGCTAATAGCTGTGACGGGATGAATCTGAATCTGAATCTCCCGATATAAAGCATCAAGACAGAGAGAAGAGAAAGCCGGGGAAGGGGATTTCGGGGGGAAGGCTGATGGATATAGACACAGGCAGAGGCTGTACCCGACCTGTAAGTGGGGAGTGAATAAGATGGAGCCTCAGGTGAAGCCAGGCCAAGCGAAAGGAGGTGGGGAGTGTGGCGGGCTCTGTTTTTTCAAGGGGAGGGGGGTGGCAAACGCCCCCTGCTAGGTAGATGAGCCGCACTGTGCCGTCAGTGGAAGACAGTGAGCCTCAGTGGCACAGTATCAAAAGATCATAGGCAATCCACAGTGGCAATCAGGTCTTGTCTCGCGGTACCGAACAAGGCATCCCGCGCACAGTGAGAAGCGACCTGAGGGGTGGATCTAGCCAAGCAAGGGCCCGGAATCTCGTCGTGGGCTCTGGTCCTTTTTTTATGTACATTTTGAGGCCTGGGGGCGCCTGGCACCAGAAGGCTGGATCCATTCCTACAGCGTATTTTGCGGGGATGAGCGAGGGCCTGGATAAGAGATGCCCTAGCAGCCTGTATTCCACCAAAATGCTGCTCTCACCTTATCTATCAAAGTGTAGACTACTATCTAGTAGAAATAACTAGATTGAAGCTTCTCTCGGGAGCACCGAATTCATCTGTCACACGCGCGCCGAAAGTCGGCTTCGCGGGATCGTGAGGGAATTTCCCAAGGTGTTGTTGAGCGCGATACAGTACAGTATACACACAGAGTTTGAGGGGATAAGTCGGGTTGGGGTGTTGAATCCGCCAAGTTGGAGTCAAGATGGATGGACGGTCTTGAAGACTACTGGACAGGATAGAATGAGTTTTTTTACTGTCTATTTGTTCTTTTGCTTTTCTCTGCCTCTAGTAGGAGAGGATCAGTGCCTATTCGAACGTCCAAGTCATTCTCGGCCGAACTAATTCTCATAATACCGCAATGATCCTACAGTGTCATGTTTATTTACGCTGATTTGTGATTTAATACGATGTCAAGTAAGACAGGTCCAGAAAAAGGGCCGTAATGTTGGACGATCGGAGCTTGGCTGATATTGCCAAACAGGGAACTACACTCAACTCAACTCAACTGTTGTGTCGTGACTCGACTTTGGGTATCAAGATTGTAATTTGGTTTGAATCAAAAGGTGAATTTTACATTTTTGCTGGTGACTTGTCTTTACACTTTCGGTGGATCCCGCGGGTCCACGTCGGTGAAGTGATCGATATCATGATGGGAACCGGCCGGAAGAAGAAGAAAAGTGAGGCTGGGCCCTCTCTCGCCTAAGGGAGCCAAAAACGACTTAGAACCTTGATCCTAAGTGATAAAAACTTTCAGGTAATTTAGCCAAAGATTAGGGCAGCGTTTGCTGAATTTATTTTGGCAACCTCTATCAAGGTTTGATGTTTTCTTACTCCCCACGGCCCCTTATCGTCGTTCGTGTCTGAAAAAAAAAAAGAAGAAGCTCGGGCCCGGCCATGAGTCGATGGTACGATGTTCATTACGCTTACCGAGAGATTGTTCTGGCCCCATGTAGAAAAAAGAGAGAGAGAGGATGATGTTATTTATATGCCATGCTTATGGGGGATTGCAATTGCGACACACTGTGCATGCGCAAAGATGATGGTGATGATCGATTTTGTGGTTGAAAACGGAACACTGCGTTGCCTAACACGTATGTTTCAGCCAGCCCAGCCCAGCCCAGCCAGCCCCAGCCCTGCGGTGAGAGTCCTGGGCTGCCTTGCGTGAGACTATCGAACGAATAAGCCTGGTTTCGCGGGCCTCAGTGACAAAGCATAACTAACTTATCGCATGAAATAGAGATATCCTTGGCGAGAAATATGATGTTAATACAGTGTCTCTCCTAATAATCAATTCGTCCTTATCCTCGGTATACCATGCGCCGTCCACTTGGCCAAGGCCAGCAAACAAAATAAACCACGTCGCGATTTGCGGGGGAGCAGGCATCTTTGGTGGAGATGTTGTTGTTGACAGGGGATAGTACATAAAAAGGGGGGAGTGTGGATAAAGGCATGGATGTGTTTAATCGAGCTACCTATTCGAGCAACACAACTGCCAGATGCAAACCATGCCATCTGTATTTCCCCGCGCGCCCAAAGATGCCACATGGGAGACAAGATTACGATTGATTGTACTAAACTAATCAGTCAACAGTATAAGAGCGCCTGCTGACTTTGAAGCCAGACCGCAAGAACTGCCTCGTACGGAACGGAACGAAGCAGAAATGCGCAGCTGACAGTGAACGCAATACGCACCGGGCTCAGCCATACGCGCAACACAGAGTAAGAAGTATCGATTGCGCCGCAGCTCTGGACCCTGATTTTCCACATGGTGTGAGGGACAAAGGTCTCTGTATGCAGAACAAAAGGGACAGTCTACCTCTTGTTTCTTTGATCAAAGCAAGCAGATAACATGTCGCTAGGACTGAGGCTCAAAGAATCACCTGCATCGAACAAAGATAACATCTGAGACAATACAACTGCTAGCTTGACCAAACCCCATGATTCGATACCGGCGCATGTGCCGCATCTTTTGATACCTATCTTCATTTCTTCCCTATCGTCAAAAGGGCGGGGGGGAAAGGGTTAAAGCTGGGGTTTGCGCGCCGGCCGTCACATGTTTGGGTTGATGGGGGGGATACGATAGCTTCGCGCCACAGGGAGCCGAGGGCTGAAACGGTGGTTGAAAGGCGGAGAAGGTATGTAGATACTGTACAAATCATGATTCAATGCCAAGTGCTTGGGAAGTTTGGAGAACGTTATCCTTTTTCGCTCCCGGAGCACAGATTGCAAGGCCGAGGATATCTTGTCTGGAACGGGGAATCTGGGGTCAGAAGGATTACGGTAGGAACAGGGATCCTTGTCGCCGAACTCCCGGAGCCGCGAAATCCTTCTGGACCTTGTTACCTGTATTAGCACAATGTACCTCCGTATAGAATTGGAGTAATGAGATACGTTGGAGTTTTTTGTTTTTTGTCTCCGAGTCTATTGAAAAGTTTATCAATAAAGTCCGAGACATGCGCGAGGCTATTGAAATAAGCTGAAAGCTGAAAGTTACCGAAACAGACAGAGTTTTTCTCTCTCTCTTTGTTTTCCGTCTTCTGCTTGTCAGACTTGACTCATTTGTCGTGAGTTATCCGCCACTGAGCAAACCTTTGAGTCAGTCATGGGTCACCGTCGTGTTCGCGACACGTACAGTACAGTGTGCGATGTCTTGAATCATTCCCAACACACCCTCTCTCCTTTGGAGCTTCGTTCTTATTTTCTAGTCTGAGCCTTGTCCGGCTCTCGTAAGCCACGAGGTGAACATGATTGCTGACTAGAAGAACACGAGCGACACCGCCTTTAGATGTAACACAAATATTGATCGCTCTCACCGATATCTTATCTCAATCATGATATGATATGATAACAATTGAAAATGAAAATGAAAATGAAAGTGAAAGTGAATGAATGACTCTATCGTTATCAACCCCGCCAAAAAGCAAAGCACCGGCCTTCCCCCCGCTGGCTCCGGCTTCGGCCCGGTCTTGTGAAAAACAGTGGGCTACCGTTCCCCGGCCGGCTCTTGGGGATGCACGGTTTTTGTTTAAAAAATTCGTCTTGTTTTTAAGTGTCCTCGGCCCGTGAAAATTTGTTTCGTCTGTATCCTCAATTAATCGCACGGTACTTTAGAATCCTGGGGAAACGCAATCGAGGCCAACAGAAACGGGTCCGTTCGGAAGCCTGCAGAACCGTTGAACAGCTAACAAGTGTAAAGTAAACGCTGCCGGTCGGCATGTTCCTGTTTTTCTTCTCGGGTGTCTGTCGTGGATGGATGGATGATCTACAATGTCAAATTCAGGCAAGGCGTCCAGTCACACACGAGATGCAGCATCTGCCTTGCTCGGCAGCCGTGGGGTCCGAATCCAAGAGCAACGGGCTTTGCCTCAAACGACGTCACTTTTGCTCGCAAGCCCATGCTTTCCGAGATTTCCACCCCCTGTAATGCAACAGAAACAGAAGAGAAGAGAAGAGACCGTCATCGCGGGGGAAATAAAGAGAAATTGAAAGAGTAGCCTGTAAAAGAGTCGTAACCTGTTTTTCTGCGTCGCGGACAGAAAGCGCCGGGTTTAAGAGTCTGTTGGACGAAAATGCCCCTCTATGATGTCACTATTTGGCATTGCCCTGGCCTGAAATCTCTTGATCTGTTCCGAGATCTTGGATAGCACAGCTGTTACTGGCTGCATCGAAGCTGTTCGTTCCTTTTTTTCCTAGGGGCGTGTAATTCTTGATCGTTCTGCTCGATTGGCAATGCTACAGTATGAATCCTCGAGACCGCAAGTGAGGCGTTTCCCCTTGGCATCTTACAACGACGTAATTCTGGTATCAAGACTCGAAGCTTGTAGCCCAGCATGTTTTGGTGATCTTTATGCAAAGCTTACAACTTGCCACTACGGACCCGTCGGTTATGGATTGTTCGGAGGTCATGACTCTCTCAGCTCCGAAGGGATTCTGATCAGCGTACATGGCCCGCTGCGGTAGATACGATGGTCGATATTGACAAGCAGTGCTGTCAGCCTGCTTAATCTATCTTTGTTTCCTTTCTTGGTTTAGCTACTGCTGGACTGCAGATTTACATTGCCAATTGGGAAGTCTCTAATGCCGTATTTGACATGGTTGGTGCAAACAAGGGCTGTTTTGACCAGCGTATCAAGTTATTGATCCGTCAAGTGAGCCACTTCGCTTTCGTCTAATTGAACCAAAGACGATGTTTCTACTACAACAGCTTTATATCTTATCTCAACGACTTCATCTGTAGACATGCTCTGATACTCGGTAACAATTCTCATTCCGATGCTTCTAACCATCAACACGAAACGCGTAGTCACCTGACATGACACCCCGCAGGTAATAGTCCTCCTCTCCCGCCCGTCCCGTCATGAGAAAGACAAGGTGCAGTATCAAACAAAGCCTAACGTGACGTGGATCAGCCGCGACATCTCATCCCTCCCCGAAAAACCCTTAAAGAATCCGAAAACGAACAATGCGCTGCATGACATTGGCTGCAGAACCATTTCTAAACGACGTCATCATCCAACGTCAAGGCCAAGCCCCCTACTCACACCTCTCAAGCAAAGACCATGCAGAGGCTCCCCAATCTCGCCCCGGCTCCCCATAAGCCCGAACCCCCAGCACCACCACAGCCTCAACAACCTCAGACCGCACGCCCGCGGGTAGCCCGGGCCTCATCGTCCCGCAAGTACGCGACGAACCATGCGTATGTGCCGTGCCGCAAGACAAAGACCAAGTGCGATGGGAGACAACCCTGCGCGAGGTGTCAGTTCAGGAGCAATGTCTGCACGTACGATACCAAGGTGTTGTCAGGGGAGACGCTGAACAGACTGACCAATGCCGTGAATGAGTAGAAGGGGAGGCTGCATCAGCTTGAGACCATACTCGCGGCTATGAGGAATGGCACGGATCCTGAAGCTGCTGAGGTTATGTCCTGGATAAGAATAGGTGAATCCGTTGAGTCTATTGTTTCGTACATTGAGTCGAGGTCTAGGGCTGTAGTTGTGACTCAGAGGTATGTTTGTGCTCTTATAAGTCGTTCGTGAGATGTTATATGTGACATGGTATATGAGATGTCATTCCTACGTCTCATATGAGACAGCCTCAGCCACGTATCTCAAGTGAGATGCAGCCCTTCTTACGTTATTCTCATGTGATCCTCATTTCCATTACTCATATGAGAGAAAACATTCTCTTGTATAGACAAAATGTTTTTTCATCCGATTCGAATGAGTTCCTGGTCAGTGAGATGAGTTTGATACTGACTGACCACCAGACTCGTCGGTGTAAACCACCAAGCCAAAAGCAAATTCATCGAAACACTCTTCGACAGAGCAGAATGGCTCGACGGTACAACCTTTGAAGCCGAAGACATCAACATCGACCTAGGCTCCCGCACAAAGAGCTACTTCTCCTCCTACCACTTCGGCAACCTCCCCTTCTCCAGCGGTATAAAAGCAAACCACTATCCCGCCGCCGCCCAGCAGAGCCAATTACAGAACTACTACGCCACGCACAACTGGGCCATGATGACAGCCAACGACGGACATGGCGTTGATTCTGTGACAAAGGCTTGGGCGGACACGCTCAAGAAGGCGAGACAGCTGGTTACAGAGGGTGCGAAGCCTGATGACCTGACGGGGACGTTTCCGTGTGTGGCGGCACTGTTTGATAAGGATGAGTATGAGAATGCGCCGATGATAAGTAAATGGGCTGTTCAGTTCATTTATAGTGCGAGGAGGCAGGATTACGCTTTTACGTCTATGGCGGCGGTGTGGGTTGTTTGGGTTGTGATGAGATGGCAGATAAATCCGACTCCACAGACATATGCTGTAAGTACACATGCTCACCTCAATTCTGGCAACACGGGATATGGTGTGCTGTACATATTAAGCACATGAAGTTGGGCAATGGGGGTCGACTAATACTCTCCAGGACCTCCCTGACTGGATCCGGCCAACAGAACTCCAAGTCTTCGTCCCCCACATCGACATGCTGGACTGTATATCATGGCCGTACTTCCGAGACTACGTAATCCAACATCCTGAAATGCAACACGGCGAATTACAATGGCTCGCGGCGTGTACCTCCGGAGTACAAGTAAAATGGGACGGTACAATAGAGGATGCGCTCTGTATTGACGGTCCGACGGGACGGAAACGGTTCACAGCGGAAGCTGAGGTGAGATACCAAGGGATTGCTTGCTTTGTTTAAGAGCTGATATCTTGCAGGCAACGATTAGGGATCTGCAGAAATGGTCACTTGCTGCATCGTATCGCGCTTTCATGCCTGGCATCGATGGTCAGATACCTATCAGAACGGCAGAGGACGCTGGCGTTCAACAGGTGTAAGAGATTTTGAAGCGTTATCATGTGTAGCGATTTTACCTAAAGCAACACCAGCGATTCACACTCTTCATTTCATGTCAGTTGACTTGATGTTGGACATTGTTCGGTACACGGGGAATTCTTTATAGATCCTAAGGTGTAAGTGCAATCGGCCATACATGAACTGTAATAGAAGGGTTGGCCATACCTTCAAGAGCATCTCCTGGTTCACGAACGATGAATTGCTTGGATTTTGAATCACATCGGTGACTCGGCTCCCCCCACCTCGTCTCATTCCGACCATCACAGCGTAATCTGAAGCTTCGGTTCTTAGTAATGCCTTCATCAAGCGAGCTCTTCACATCCGATGGTGGAATCAATCAGCTCTCGAAACACGTCAACTCCTGTGGTCCAGATGAGGCAGCCCAGGACAGCTTCCAACTGGGCCAGGCTGCAGTGTCCGCCTTGACGAATGGGAAACGGGGATATGCTTGGTCTCGACTTCTCACTGCTGTTGCTCCAATTCGTCGATTACCTGAAGCTGTGCGGGATTCATTGATCTTGGGAGGTTGGTAGAGTCCCTGAGTTGTGAGACTGGTTGACCCTGGGTTGAGCTTACACCTAGGACTGCCATAGTCACTCGCTCTTCAACAGTACAGTGGACTTTAAACTTTCTAATACGAATTAGTATTGTTGCTATGCTGTCTATGTCTTTGTGCAATGGGTACTGTGTGTTCACTCAAGATGTCCTTGGGTCCAAGACTCTGCCGCTCCGCCCTCCATCTCCTCTCATGAGGACGTCCATTAGAGACAAATACACCACTCAGAGAATTTATTTACTTCTATCCACTGACATGATTTCACTGCGAAGGAAGTGCTCTATCGGTCATGGATGAGTGCGCTGAAGTAAGAACAGATCGACGAATACATCGCAGCCAGGGGTTACAAACTGCCTGCTATGGTATATACACAGAGCCAGGCATAGCTCAATTTTATCAAAGTCTCCTTATTATTGATATGGTATTATGACACTTCGTTGTGGGCACGAGGTGGCCAGTCTGTGAAATCCGTCAAGTGTCTACAAGTGGCGCTTCGGAAAGAGCTTCAACCTCACTGGTACACGGGCCGGACTCAACGACCCGAGATCGCTGAATATGTCTGCTACCATCCTCGGCCGTCAGAAGATATGTGCCGGTACGATGTACTTTAGTTAGAGCTACCATCCAGTTCTCCTTTTCAGCAGTATATCTAGCAGTCCGTAGCACTAAAATGGGCGGCTTTGGACACTGTACTGATCGAACATCCTGGCGAGCATCCCAGCCGGCGACCTAAGTTCGTGAATCTAGGCACAAGATAAAGGCTTTTTACCGATAGATCTTCTTGAGATGGTCTTATGTGCAATCATGATGTACTCAACTCCGGCAATTGCTAGCTATCGTTCAATGGGACATCTCTAATAGACCTGTTCGAGAAGTTCATGTATCGAGGCAGTCCAACTGAGGTGTTGGGATGATCAAATCTGCATGTCCAGCACTGGCAGAGAAGGTGGCTATATACTGCATCTTCGAACATTCCACAGACGGTGAGAATCGTTATTTATTCGAGCGGAGAATTTGCCAAGACATCCCCGGGAATTATCCCGTCGTACCCAAGAGCAAGGTAAGAGTAGCGCGGGTCTCAGCTTTCAAGCTAACACGATGAGGTCCTTCCAAAGCTAGGTAAGTCGTTCTGACTCAATGGCCAGCTAGAATTCGTTCAAGAGACCAGGCTTCGGGTATAGCTTCAAGCACTGTATGTTGTAGAGTTTGAGGCCGGGCGGTATTGGGAAGAGACAGGTAGATGATGTTCCGTACTGGATCGGATCGAGGGGTTGAGGGCTGGCTAGGAGTAGCATGGCGCTACGTCAGTCTTTGAAGAGTTCGAGCACTTAAAGACGCCGATGACAAGAGCTATGGTAGTCTGACGTCCTCGACCACGTTCGTATATTCTCTCCGTTACCGCTTCGCGAAGCTGCTCTGCGTTTCTCGGCACTATCAGACTAATGCCTCTTTGGATCATTCCCTTATGAGCTTTTCTCTACATGCGCGCCCTTGGGAGGTCAGCATCGCTCTATTGTTCGTCCGCATCATGGTGAGGGTGTATCATCGGAACATTCCCGATATTGAGGGTGAGTTCGTCTCTCATGATCAGAAAACTTCCGCATCGATGTGGTCTCGGAGTTCCTTCTTATCGCCGTCGAGACGGAAGCTGTCGTCGTCACTCGTTCTCAGCCAGTGGTCACCATCATCGGTTGCTCTTTATCGCATCTCTTGCATCACTTGTCAGCAAGTTTGGCATGTGCAGGAGTTAAATCATTCTCCTTTCAACGGAAGCTTGACATTGTGAGTCATCGGCGAGTGTTCATCTTCCCGAATCCCATCCCCACGCATCTAAGCGGCCATCAACAGCAACCCCTCACCGTCAGAATTTAGCAAACAAACAAACTTCATTCAATTGACCTCAAATCGGATGCTTCCAATCGTTGCTGTTTGAAGTGCTAACAGGCAGCAACGCTAACATTCAATTGACTTTCACTAACTCTAACTGCAAACATCCGGTGGTGCCGGCTAGTGAGCTGACTGCATAAAGCTTGAGACCCAACAACCCGGACACACAACCTTATATCCATCCTAGCTACGAAGGTTTAAGGCTGAGGTGACAACGGGTCTGGAACGTTGGGTCGGCGAGCCGAGGACGCCGTGGCTGGGAGGCTCCGAGGTCTGACGACACAGGGTCTTCAGCTATAAGCCACAAATCATCGTAGCTATTCATTATGTGGTCTGCTCAAGTATCTTACTGCCTGATCATGTGCTGCTCCGTCTGGCCTTGAGTTCAACAGGATGCTGGCTCTCATCGGTATTCACAGCAGACCCGATTCCGAGATAAATCCCATTAAAGGCTCCCCTATAGTAATAGAACTGATCATACGTCCCCGGAAGTTCGGAGCATATGGTATTCTCACCATCGCTAATGCACTGCCCAGCTTGAGCCTCACATGCAATCTTCCGATCCTCCGTCTGCTCACACGTAAGAGCGCCAAAGGCAGGGGTTTCAAGGGACTCGGTGCTGCAAAGCTTGACACCATTTGCTGAAGTGCCATCTCCGTATGCAACGCAGAGGTAGAATCCACCGATTGTTTGGAGATAACTCGTCGTGGAGTCGATGGAGATGATCAATGGACCGCTGGCGATGAAGCGTGGTGTTGGCCATACTACTGGGGAACCATCGCGGTCTGCGCCTGAGAGCTCTTCGCTGACGGTGCCTTCGACTTTGGCGGCGAGAACGAATGTTTCTAGAGGTCCGGAGATGTCGCTTGTTGTGGTTTCGGCGACTGTGAGTGTTGAGGCAGCAGTCTCGGTGCTGGTCTCTACAGTCGTTGCGACTTCGGTAGTGGTAACATCTTCCACTGTCGACGTCGCGATGCCGGTGGATAACTCGACAGTAGCTGTCGTCGCAGTCTCAATCCCAGCTGTGCCTGTTGACAATTAGGCTCTCGATTCCATCAAACATCGCAGAAAGCACTTACTTGACTGGCGAGGTTTACATACGCTGGCGACCACAGAATCTACCGTAAGCAGCGACCATAGAAGCGCGAAACGCATATTGACGATGGAATAACGAGCGACGACTGCCAAAGCAGATGAAGGAGAGAAACTACCCCATGGTCAATTTTGAAGAATTCTTTTTACTATGGAATAGGAGATTGAACTATTGGATTCTAGATGTCGATAGACCTCAGGGTGCAAGAAAAGATTGGGCACTGGATCAGGATGTCGAAATAAACTAGTTTAAAGTACCGATAGTATAGGCTAGGCTTACCCAAATATTTTATCACCCAGACAAGAGGTCCTGGCCTTTTTGCCTCCCCTTGACAGGGGAAATTGCAGCTGAGGCTGAATGGCGAACTAGCCAAGCGCTAGTTTGTGACTATTGACGGAGATTATTGCGATCGACTCGGTTATCAGTGAGGATATTTATGCTTCATGTTTGACGATCGATCTGTTCAATGCGAAGTGTTCGATGATTCTCAGGCAAAGGCTAGATTTCTGCCTGCTCAGGTGTTGTTTGGTGTATAGACGAGAGTCAATCATTCGGAAGCATCCTTGGGAGCAGCCAACTTACAAGCCATTCAAAGCCAATTGAACAAACATACATGCACCATATAGACTCCTTTTACTTCAGCAGTTAACTCACTTCTCAATTGTTCATGATAGATCAGTATTCAAGAGTCTGATGCAACATGCCATCTGCCATCTGCCAATGCAGTTGTGGAGATTCCCTTCATTCACACTGGCCAAACCTTCTCTCCAACAACAGACCACAAACTAACATCACTCCCCCCAAACATACATTCAGCTTCAACGCGAAGTAACAATAGCTCTCCATCGCTAAGAACCTTCTTTCGCCAAGTCCAAGCTTAACTTCACGATCTGAAACAATAAGATCCAAGGTGGCACCCGGGGAAGCACGCCACAGCCAAGATCAAACGCCACAAGAATATTAATAAAAGACCAACTACGGATACTCGGAGATGTCCATGCAGGTATGCTGTTTGTTATGTCGAAAAGGCACGTGTTTGTTTCGAGGCGCAGCCTTGTTCATGATTATGGTTGAGTTTGTACTGTACGCCACGTAATTGTGAATTCGCTGTCTTGGCGGTGAAAGTGAAATATCCCTTGCATTGGGATTTGTAACGTTGAGAAACACTGCCTCAACTGCTTCTGCACAGTCTTGACCGCTTCAACGAATACACTCAACGTCTGAGTTATCCGTGATTACCGGCGGTACTTTCAATCACTAGAGAGGTCAGTCACTGAAAAGGGTTCCTCCGCCAGTGGAACCCAGGGTCCTCCCGTGCTATTCGTACCTATTTTATGGGGCGGGGCAGCCGGATGTTTCCTCCCTTCAGCCTTAAACCAGTCTTGGCTCAGAATGCAACTGTAAAGTGACCGTGAGTCCGTGACAGAGTCGATGATGTCCGGCTACAGCGGCTTGCACGGGTACAGTAGCAGTCCGCTACTTATCCGTCAACCGCAGCGAGTATGCTTCTGCTATCTTCCATCCCGTCGTCATGTTTCTATCATGCCATGCCACAGGTCTTAGACAAAAGCTTATCGAAACCCGCCCTGTCTTGTCGTTATCACAAGCCTGTCCTTGTGACCCCCCTAATCTTGATTCGTGGTCTTGGGCATCAGATCAGGCTTGCAAGCCTCAACCCATCCATAGTCTCCGCCGATCACACACTAACTTGGCATTCAGTCACAGGCCCAGTATGGAGAGTACGTACTCAAACTGCCGAAAGGATTTTCTCTGTCTCCCGTCTCCCGTGTCTTTTCGTATGCAAAGTCGATCACTTGTGATGTCTACCTCATTCCGCCAGGCAATGTTCCGATGATGACACCCACCCTCATACTGACAATCGGAGCAAAACTCACTGACTACACGGAATTAAGCATGGTTTATTCCCACATGTGACTCACTGGCGCCTTTTCTTGGCTCTACATATCATCAAGAAGCTGTCTGTCTCAGACCCTCCAGAGTGGCGCTCTCCCGCTGACTGCACAAAGCTTCCCACCCTCCTGTTTGCTTGTGCTGCGGTACTCACCGTGGGACAGGTTCGTTAGTATAACTTAATCGGGTTCGCCCTGATTTTTGGTGTTTTCGTTTTTGTTTTGTTTGAGCTACGCTTTGATATAAATAAGCAGGGTTCTGCCTGTCATATTGGGCCAGAAAGTGAAAGACCCCACTACAGCAGAGACAACCTAACTCACGAGCCTGAAATCAAGAAAAGGGCGAGAGAAAGAAAAAAGAAAGGAGAGAATTTTGAGGCTGTTCATATAAGACCTCGATCCCTTCTTCTCACCACATCAACTATACCAACTTACTTCGTTACAATCACCAACATTATCACCACCCAAAATGTATCGCGAGAATCATCCTGGTTCTCTCTCCCTCCCCGCCATGTGGAGTCCCCCCAGCGACGAGGCAATCCCTCTACCAAAACAATCCCACCACGATGACCATCGATCCCGCCAAGCAAGCACATGCTCTGAACGCAGCTGCGAAGGCATGAGCCTTGACGAGACGAGGGAGTTATGGAGATGTATGCTTGAGCTGCAACTTCGATATGGATGCTATAACTCCACGAGGATCGATATGGCTGTTGATGCTGGAGAATGCGGCATTGACTTGATGCGTAAGTTCCTTGTTCTCGTCTCAGTGTTGAATTGATGCTAATTCTTTGCAGCGAATCGCTTTATTATCGATACACTCAATGAATCTGTTATCGATCTTCCTGATGAGGGTCGTGAGCTACTGAACCGTCATCTATGCCCATCGTCGCCGACGAAGCAAAAGTGGAAGTTCTGGAAGAAGGACTGAGCTTTGTATACTTGTGTTGCGATTTATGGCGTTGATGGATAGAAGAACTGAGATGCATGAGTAGGAGTTGGATGCGTGTTAAAAACTTGATCGATACCCAGATATCAGAATGGCCCTGATTTATTTATTTACATATTTTTAATTGAACGGCATCATTATCATCTCTCGTCTCTCGTCTCGCGTCTCTCGTGTCTCATCTCTCATACCTGATATCCAACAAAGCAAAAGCAAGAACACTCACACATCACAGCTTCTCCTCAAACTCCTTATCCCCAATAAACCCAGCCTGTATCTTCATGCTCTCCAAAACCCTCCCCTTGACATCCTCACTCTCAATATCCATCCCCATGAATCCACCATGCGTAGCCCCAAACTCATACCCCTTCAGGACCCCCCACATCCTCGCCATCTCCCCGACCCCGAGAGGAATGAAGTTCGGAATGCTCCACAGGAACGAGAAAGAGTTCAGCCCAGCCGGTCGGGTCCGCGATGCCCCCGTGGCGTCTACGCTCCAGTTCCCGACGCCCGACGCCGTCGTCATGAGCGTGTCAGCTATGAACAGCCGCGAGTTGTAGTGCAGCACCATCGAGCCCGGGAAGTGTCCGCCTAGCTTGATGGCCTTTGCGCTGGAGATTATGGGCGTTTCGAGGGCTGTGAGGAAGATTTGGTGCGTGGAGGAGAGGGTTGTCCAGATTTTGTCTTCGGCGGCGAGATAGACTGGACAATTGAATGCGCGGGCCCATTGGACATGGGTGCTGTAGAAATGCGGATGGCTTATAACAATCGCCTTCAACCCTCCCTCGCTCTTGATCCTCTCAACAGTCTCATCGTCCAGCAACGTGATGCAATCCCAGAGAATATTGCCCTCTGGCGTTTTGATAAGAATAGCACGCTGCCCAATCGCCAATTTCGGCTGCGACGAGATAAACGTGATGTTCTCATCAGAAGGGCACTTTGTCCATTCGTTTTTATGCTTCTTCTTCAATTCTCCCAGCGTAGAAAACGACTGTCCAGACGCTGGCACGAATTGGCGCGGGTCATCGCAGATGTGACATGTCTTTAGGGCGCTGCGGTCAGACGTTGGGAATTGAGTCCCGCAGGTGTCACAGACGAGCCATGAGTCGGCGGTGCTGGGGTCGTACGGCTCTGGGGTGAAGCTCATGATGGGTTTAGCTTGCGACTTGGGGACGATCTTGTACAGAAATAGGGAATTGGGGGAGGACATTGTTGGTTTCTTGTGTCACTATCACCCTTTTTATCCCCCACCTTTGAGCGACCTCGGCCGAGTTGTCGCTGCAGATGAAATTTGATCTGTAAGCTATCATCTGTAGTCAATTGACGTCACCCTGTCAAGTTGTCCCACTTTCCCCACGTTTGACACGATTGTCTGGAGTATTGAGATCCTCAGTAGACTCACGAGATTACAAAGCAAAACCTTTTGTTCACGAAATGCTTCAACTAGCGAGGTCTAGACTTGCAATTCAATTGATTCCAAAACATTGATTCCACATCCTACTTCGTGTTCCTGGTATCAAAGAGTATCCTGATTCCATCACCAAACTCCAGACACCTACCAAATCAAGACAAGACTACTCCCAAAGGGCGCATCTACCACGCCTCCCACATCTGGTTTCCCATGGAGATCAACCTGTTGAACAACTGATCCCGCATGGAGACCGCCGTGAGATGATGTTCCTGTCCGTCCTTCGTCCTAATCATCAACCCATCCACAATCTCGCTCCCCAGAGCCCAGCCAACAATGATCTTGCTCTTCCACCCGAGACCGCCCATCTTCTTCAGCTCATCGATGTCGCCAATAGTCACAGTCCAAGCGGGCTTTACATCTCCGAGTTCGGTCGTCCAACTGACAGCGGGCGTCGTAGCTGTAGCTGTAATGTACGCATGGCCCTTCTTTCCCTTGTATCGCGCTGGGAAGCGAATAGGTCCCGTGAGGGGATACGGCTCTTGACCTTTGACTACACCAAGACGGTTCTTTGCGTGATGGGCACCTGCTTTGGCTTTCGCTTTGTCGGCGGCTAGGGCTGTTGTGACACCGCCCTTTGCAGTACCGCGGATAAAGTTCATGATGCGATGGGACTTCTTATGCTTTGTCTTTTCTTCCTCGTCTTCGTGTTCATCTTCATGGATAATGTTGGGATCAGGCTGCACAGCCTCTGCGATTTCGCTCTGCGATACTCCTTCTGGTGGTGTTAGTATGAGTTGAATTTTGAACAATGAATGATACACACCTAGATGTTCCAAACCCTCTCCAGCAGTCTCGTGGGGAACAGTAGGGGGAGGCGCATCAGAAGACGGCGGCGGTGGTAGGGGAGCCTTGTTCTTTTCACCGATGCGAAGAAGGGTGATTGCCAACTGCGCATTCGTAGGAACGCCTCGAAGAATAGTGTTTCGCAACTCGACGTACTTCTCCCAGCGGGGATACGTCCGGTTGATGAAGTTGATAGCGGGTGTGATGATGGGATCACCGAAGAATCCAAAACCAGCAGCAAATCCCATTCCCTTCATGGCCATGTATGGAGTCGTGAACCAAGCTCCGAGGAGCATGGGTACAAGAACACCAATGAGTATAAACTTGGGCCGATGACGATGGAAGGGTACAGCGGGACTCAAAGCATTGCCGAATCGTTCCCAGGTATCAACAAAGTCAGCAATCAGATGCATCGTCGGACGCGCCTTATCCCAAACAGCGTTGGACACCGGCTTCTTGGCCCTGTTATGTTCAGCATGGGGATTCTCTCCCACAGACTTCTGTCTAGCCTCGGTAGCTTCCTCAGTGAGTTTCGTCGGATCAGGCGCAGCGCTATCATCGTCGGGATCCGTCTGGGGATGTTTACCCGCGGCCGTGCTAACAACAATCTACAAATCACTCAGTATCCTGCACCCCAAGTAACCAAAAAGCAAATCTTACACCAGAACATACCGTAGACAAGCTCGTCACAAAGCTATGAGCCTCCTGCTCGACTGCTTCACCCTTGTGCTTCTCCGGCGCACCAGTGACTGAATCATCAGACGCCAGAACACCAGCTGCTGGTTTCTTGACACCTCCTGTCTTGGAGTCGATTATCGAGGGTGGTGCGCCAGGAAAGCAGATGTCGCGGGCCTCGTGGGACCAGATGAGTACCATGAGAAAGACAATGATCGTGGGGCCGAGAATATCGAGAAGCCATGCGAGTGTGTACACAGCGAGGAACGCAGAAGTTCGCTGATACTCCCTCCACGAACGAAGACGCACAATATGCTTCCAAAACGAAAACAGCTGCGCAAACACAGAAACGTAGAGCCGCTCAATCTGCGCCCTAAGCTTCTCGGGCGAAAACTCTTCTTCGTCCGCAATGTTCATATCCAGCATTCCCAGCGGTGGCTCCTCGATACTCCTGACATAAAAGACCTGCTTATCGAAGCGGCGTATCAAAGCCCAGACATCTTCGTTCTTCAAGCCTCCCACCAGCGGGGGCACGACGCGGGGAGGTTCGTTCCATCCTAGATTCTTGACCTCGACGTCGCCGTGCTCAAGCTGCGCTGCGCCCTTTTCTTCAAAGTTTTGGGATTCCTCGGCGAGGGCGTGGCTGACGGTTGGGGCTTCTTCTTGGTGCTCTTCTACTATTTCTGGTTCGCTTCCTGTGTTGCTTGCTGTGAAGCTACGGTTTGGATCGTCTGTTGTAGCCATAATGTCGTCTACTGTCGTTCAACTGTAGTTGCCAACGTAGGTATAATTAATGGGGGACTAGAGTTGTTATGCCCTTCATATCTCTTGAGCTGGAATTCGATGCCCCGCCTCCTACGTCAAAATGCCAGGGAATCAGTATCATGACATCTGCCCTCCTTCCGTGACGTCATAAGATCTTAGATTAACGAGCAACAGCTGCAACCAACAATCCATTATTTCCAATCACAGCAGACTATTCCCCAGAAAAGCAAGCACAGTGTATGTATCACCTAAAGCGTAAAAGTCAGTGGATATTGATACGATATTGATAGCTGTCGTAAGCTCTATTCAGCTTGTGCTAAATGCAACCTCCACGTCACGGTTCCGCAAGTGACACAAACGGGCCTTGGTTAGCGTCCTGATCTGACCTTGTTGGTGAGATGCTCGTACCCTGTTTTGACGTGCAGCATTTGCTTGGATGATGAGGCTCGGTCATGGATTTTGTCGATCCCGGGTGTAACCTCCGGCGTGGGGCCGATTGCCGATGTCGCGGAGGACATCGTCCGGAGGTTGTCAGCTCCAGAGATGGTGATTTGTTGGGAGTTGGAGATAGACGACAGCTGAAGAGTGAATACTACCCTGGATCAAGCCTCGTCGTCACTGTTTATGTCGGTCGAGACTCTTTTGGACGACAGTTGATGAGTGCGTAGGTGATTCCTGGTTCGAAGACATCGCGAGCAGATTCACTGCCTCACCTATTGCATTTTCCGTTTGACGCCTTTTCGAACGGCATCAATTGGAACACCTTGCTTCTTGTGTCGCTTATCGCCGCGACTGGCCATGTCTGTTATCTCAAGTGAGTATTGCGCGTTTGTCTCGAGCGATATCCACGATGGAGGTTCTTGATACATCACTACCAGTCAACTCCACGATGTGCCATCTCTACCATCAACTCAGGATTGAAAACTCGGTGATCTTCCAATATGAAGTTCTTGTCCGTGGTCCCTTCAGATCCTCTTCTAGTGAAGCGATGGATTCAGTTTGTCAACTCGACTACCCGGTAGCTCCAAGAACTGACAATACATTTTACCCTGAACAGTCCCTTGAAGCGAGTAGTTTACTCAGACATTTGTTTTATAGGTATAGAGTGTTTTTCAAGTTCATCACATTCATTTTGCTGTTGCTCGTGGAATGAATATCACCCAAGCTCAAGTTCTTCAAGACGTGATCGTCATGCCAGCAGCATCAGCACAGCAGACTTCAAGAACAACATTCACAACCAGTTTTCTAGGACTTTATATCATTTATCGATGTTATTCACAACACCTGAGACCAATACAGTATCTACAGCACGAAAACATGACTGGGAAACGTACAGCATGGTACTCTAAAGGACAAGCAGCTAATCTTGCCTACCCTAAACCTTACACATCGTCGCGGACATGCAACACTCAAACTCAGCCACGTGAATCACATCAGTTCGACAGGATCAGACAGACACTCGACGCACACATCCTTGCCTTTATGGGAATTGAATTCATGGGACTTACATCTTTACCTCTAATATTCTCCAAGATTGAATGGCTTGAAAGCTTTCAAGCTCTCCTTCAAATGGACATATAATCTACGACAACGTCAACAAAACCTACAAGTGAGTCTGCCTACAGATGAAGCCAGTACATACACCCGAATGCATCCATCAAATGACATTGAACCCTCTCTTCCGAATAACGCCGACAAACACCTGTGTCCTGCAACGCGCCATCTCCCGGTCCAGCTTCTCAATACGGGTACATCAACCAGCATCACAACACCTCTGCATGCCCTCAATGATCAACAACACATTAATTGAGGCATATAGACACGTCGACTTACCTCCCCCGACATGACATCCCATCCCATTCCCTCTCGCCACAATAAGGCCTCGTTCTACTGTACCCCAAGCGGTAATTAATTCCGCATACTCATCCCGCGAAACTGATTGGATGGACCAAGTGTGATATCTCCTACAGCAGCGAGGCCAGAACAACTCTACCCCAGAAACCGGTGAGGCCTAGCTACACAGCGGCCCCGAGGCCAACGCAGCATTGGAAATACCATTGAACTTGGCAGCCTCGTGGGGAAAATGCATTATCGTGGCTAAATGAGAGGGAGACAGTTTCCTCCCCCACACGCGCGCGCGATACAACTCATTGATTGTGACAGCCTCGACCACGGGATCAGGATCTGGACGAATGAGCAGCCGCCACACGGCGCGTTAAATTGAATGGTGAACAGGGCGGGGGAGAAAGATACTTTCTTTTTGAGTGAACCAGCAAGGTACAGTACAATAAAGCAAGGGAAAGAAAAGGCAAAAAAGCAACAATGCAGCAGCGGTGAAGTCAGCTGCCATGTAATGGCAGGGATTTATCAGCGCTTCTCGTTTCGACAACGCAGCGACAACGATGCCTTGAGCGAAGAGCCCGAATCTTTCAACGATTCCGCGTGTCAGCCTTGCATTGCCGATGAATTTGGCTTGTCACTATTGTAGACGCCTACAAGTTCACTTCCACCGTATAGACATTTTGGCTGATGTACCCTATAGCGTGCAGATCGCCAATGGTATGAGCCCTCTCAAGCTCTGACCAAAACGCATGTTTGCCTCGCTCAACACTTTCCTCCTTGCGACCACCGGCGTAGACGCCTTAGTGAAGATTGCCTTTATGTTCATCTGAATTGGCAAATAAAATAAAGCAGAGCAAGAGCAAATGAAGAGAAATTGTAGAGCTGGTGATGGTATCAGTCAGTCATGCAGGCTTCAGATTTGTTGACCGTAGCCAGTCTTCTGTAGGCTCCTTAACCTATACTCAACGACAGCTCAACACGAGCAGCAAGAACTCAGCCCTGGAAACGAAAATGGACTTGGTACCCTTGAGTTCCGTCCCAGAGTACTCTGGTATCCATGCCAGTTCAACCAGCAGGATCCGCGACACCACGTGCCTTACCGAGGCGAAGTTGTTTCACTCAAATGACAGAAACAGGTCACCAAGTAACTAGTTCGGACGATTTGATGGGCGGGATGAAGTGGTATCCCGCTGGCGTGAGGAACGACTGACTGCGTTGTACAAGTCAGTCCTGCGTTATCACAGGCACTGCAAAGGTCAGACGATTCGCAGTCAGCACAAGCCAAACTGCAACTGCAACTACATTGTGTTCAGGGCAGGCAAAAAAAGTGCCTTCAGTAAGTGCCCAATGGCGTTGCGCAGGATCCTGAGAGCAAGTCAATGACAACCTCGTGCATCCAGACCTGAAATGCCGAATATCCCGAGCATCAAATATCCGTGCTTATGAGCAGAATTCTTGCTAAGCAGAAGCAGAGACCGACATGTGCATCGCGTCGGCGCCGCAGAAGGATTAGTCGTGCCTCAATGCCATGTCCCAGTCCTAAAGTCAGCCGCACGAGAAGCACGCACACACACGGCCACACAACGAACCCTTGTCGTGATCGTCAGGAACGAGACACACCAAAAGCCTCCGGACCCTATGCCCGATGGCCGCGTCCCTCTTTAGGTATAGCCAGGGCAAATTCGAGTGAAGGCTGTGAAGCAGAAAAAAGTCAAACAGCCACCGTTGAAAGCCTTTTCCATCAGAGTTGAGACATTATTCCTCTCCCTGCGGCCGCTGAAATCAACTGGTTTGCTTCTGAGTGGTCCGTTGCAACCCATTCAGTGAACCATAACAGCTGGAGTTAATATGCAATAAGCAATTCAAAAGCTTACATCCTGCAGTCGAGTCTGCTTCCATCCAACTTCCAACCGCCGCGTGTGGATGCAAGGGAACCCCTTCTATCGGCCTGCATATCGACCGATTTCCCTTCCCGCTGACGTTCCCCCACGATACATAGCAGATTACCGTCACGTTATCAGTTCTCTTCTGAGCGATGCACTTTCTCACGGAGACACTCGGAGCCGTTTCTCAGAGAGCAGCCAAGAGGGACAAAAAGGACGCGGCGTGGGGCCGGCGGAAGACTCTGCTCTTTTCATGATGACGGAAAAAGAAAGGCAAGACTGAAAATTCTGATCCTGTAAGCCTGGTGGAGATGGCATGTGGGAATCTTCTGGCCAAGCACCCAAGGCACACAAATTGTCGTCAGCGTTGTTCTCCTCTGTTCCTGAAAGGGCCACAACTTGTGGCCTTGGTTGGTCCAATTGTGGTTCAGCTTGACGCCAATCTATTCCATATTCTGTCTGAGGCCGAGTTGGCGATGATGTTTTGGCGTTACTGCAGATGGATGCTTCACGACTCGGCCGACTTCAAGCACATGGCTTCTAAGCATACACTGCGCTTGATGCAACGGTCAAGCCTTTCGGGGAAAACAATCCAAGTGATTCCGCTCGGATCGTGACGTGCATCTTACGAGCCGAAATAGCCTCAACGACGTTACCTCAAAGTTGTAAGCGATAGAGTCGCGATTGGCTGCAGTAGACGAAGCCTTCAACAATTCATGAGGCTCATGCATATTTCCCAGCATTTTGGAGCGTCTCGCAGGCTCTGACTGGCAGACTTTGTGCTGTAAACTCACAGATGTGCCTTTTGTGGGTGACATCGCGATTAACGACGTTGACGGACGATGTAACCCACACTGAAAGAATTTGAGGCCATTGCCCAATCGAGTTTTCTTGGGAAGAGCACTAGTATCGCCACCAGGAACAGATGTGAGCGATCTTGGTGGCTTGAGACCTGGCTACATCGAGAGATCGCTGCATACTCACATGCTTCAACAAATCTCAATTGTTAATGATATCGGAGAACATGTTGAGTGTCACACAGTGTGCAGTTGCTCGGCTCTGTTCTCGTACGATTTCATTCAGCATTTTCATGAATTGGCAATCACATATGCACTCGCATTATGCTGTTGTGAAAGTAGCATTGAGTTAGATGGAATGCAAGCCATTGCAGCCGCAGCCGTTGGAGTGCCGTGAGACACAACGGTATAGGCGGCCCGTGTGTCATTCCCGATGCTGATTCTTACACCATGGCTGAACTCTGTTCTCAACAAAGAGGCCACACAGTCATAACGTCCACGTTAAGGTCAAGGTAATTCGTGGGCTTACACATTGACATTGGAGCCCGTGCTTCAATTGTTATCTTGATTAGAATCTCGTCATAACCGCGGTGTTTTGACGGTTAGTAAAGAGGGTGCAGGTGTAGTGTGGCGCCCACAAGTTCAATTGGAGGGTCCGACACCAGTATGTAGGCGTCCTGGCGTCGCAAACTCTGCTGCCATTTCATCCTGGCCACGAGTTTTGCACCAATTTGTAAAAAGCCCCGCGAAGTGTTCAATTTGGCAAAGAGACTAAATTCCAAGAGATGATGTTGATCATGATGACAATGACGGCATCTGGTGGATTCATGCTGAAGCTCTTTGCACTCAGGCACCCGCACCCGCACCCGCACCCGCAGCCTTGGTTAAGCTTCTTTCCTTGTTGGTGAGGGATCGTCGCAATCATCAAGATGCTGGTTCTGCCTTGCGACCAAGGCATCAACATTCTGCGGATCATAGCAAAGGTCCTGCTGCAAGGGGCCTAAACGGGAGTGGTCAACCAATCAACAAGCCCTAGCTAACGAAGACTTTTATCAGCCATGAGAGCAGAAGCAAGCAACTTCGGCGCAATTAATTATGCCTCGAATGGGACTCTCAAGCCCTAGCAGTTGAAAGATGGTGGAGGGGTCGGAATCTCTCTCTGCTGAATTGAGTTCGTGCGAACATGGATCGAGAACTTTGAAGATTCCGAGTTGCATCCGGAGTGTGATAGAGTTGTTGACTTCAACTCGGGGACATTGACCGTCAAGATAGAGCTCGCCATTGGCTGAAAGAGTGCCTCAATGGCGTGCCTCAAGAGATCCTCAGAATGAACTTGTTCCTTCATCAAGGCCCTCAGCCACATGATCGGCTTTGGAATAGCGACGAGATATGGAACTCCGGCACCGGACGAGCAACTAGCTCTTCAAAGAAGGTTCTGTCAAGCCGAGCTTCCTGCATCCTCTCAACATAGACCCTCTAGACCCTTCCGTCTTCCTGCGTATCTGACAGCTCAACGAATTTCCAAGTGTAAACTCAAGCAGGCACTTCTAAGCGATGTCTTCTGGAGTTCAATAAGACTCAATAGTAGCGCCACTGGGACGGGGACTGGGGCATCACAGCAATTCGCGCATTATAGCTCCCATGCCCATACCACGAAGCTAGAGTCTCGGTGTTGGATTGTAACTTTGTTCACCATGGCGCAATCGTTATCAATGTCAAAATGCAAGCGAGCAAAACCGGCAGGTCTGAACCCATCAACAATGGAAATCATTGTGTGACTGTTGTAAAGCCTTGAATTGGAGCCTCTCAGCACCCATGTCCATCCAGATTAAAAGGTCCCAACGACAAGGAACACAAGCGCAAGGGCGGAATCCTTGAGAGCTTCCGCGGATAAAACGGTCAGCCTCCAAGAGACTTCCTTCCAATGTCGGCCCAGGCACCGTGGTGAGGCTAATGCAACAGGGCTTCAACCCGGGGCTCAGGGTCATCGTGGCTGCTGGAGGATCTGGCAACACACGCCGACAACTGGCAGTACGTATCACTAGTCGCATCTTGCGTGCTGGCCGGTAAAGTAAAAGAGGATGCAATCGGTGTATTCATCCGAGAACGGTGATGCTTTCAGGACGTGTAAATTCATGCTGATGGGGCATGTAGTTGCTTGAACACGAGGAGGTTTGTAATTCTCCGACGCTCTCCACGAATTGCTTGCCTATTCCCCAGGCGATCAACACTTGGGGATCGCGATGTTGACCGATGAAAGACGACTGGTTAGGGACCTGGTAGATCGACACAGTCACAAACAAAATGACTGGAGACAAGTAAAATGAGCAGTTGAGGGTTAAGCTTTTCATCAAACAACTGTTCCCGGAGCGTTGGACGCCGGTGCAGGTTGGCGTGGCTTTGGCAGCCTCTCGGTGTCAAGCTTTGCAGCCACGCAGACCCGCCGGCGAGGCTAGAGAGGACTTCCATGTTCTTCCATGGGATCCCGGCGCACCATCGGCGTCGCTTCCCTTCCGCTGGGAAGCTTGGACTGCGGACGCTATGCCGCGATGGGTAGGTGTGCCCCGTTGGCCACGAGTCTGTCGCGCGACAGGATGCAAAGGCCCCTTCGAAGATATGACATGACATGACAAAGCAGAGAAATGAAAAGACATGGAAGGCCTTGTTTGTCAATGGCAAGGTTGAATAATCGCGGGTTCGACTGTACCTCCGTATTGTGTCAATGTATCTCGATGCATTCACTCGATGTGTCACTCCATCTTGAATGCTGTCAAGGATCTTGAAGGAAGACGAGGACCAACCACTAGGCGAGAACGCGGTCTTTTGGAGGGGCGCGGAACGACTCAATGGCCTCGAACAAGGCGACTATGAATGACTCTCTGGCATCCATTGAAAAGAAGCAAATCAATTGAATCGGAAACATCCATCCTCGCTCTGACGAAAGCGGCCCGCCGGTGGAACTTGACCGGTAGTTGACTTGTAGGCGGTCAACTCAGCCAAACGGTCAGTTGAGGCCCAAGTCATGAGCTGGAAAACACAGCGAGCGAGCACGGGCACGGGGAAACGGAAGACCCAGTTGTTTCGCGGAAACAAGACCAACACTCGGTATCTATCTCAAAGGGAAATGATCGACAAGAATGGCTTCTACCATTGAAGCTGTGAACAACGACGTAATATTGCATGGCCAGAGAGACAGAGCTCAACAAGTTTATTCAACCGGTGCCATGGAAAAATAGACAGAAGGCGTTGCTTTTTTCGCGCATACTGTAGAGTCGAGTTGTGCCGTCAGCGGCTTCGGTCAACGGTTTGGCACAATTCGGTTGCTGGTTCTGGTTTGAGTTTATTGGTGGCGGGATCAAAGACCGAAAATTGGAAGCTCGGTAGAGAAATGCTCGGGCTGGGTTTCCGCTTGCAATGGCCATCATGGATAGAAGCCGCGGGGTTCCCACAACAGACAGCGCAAGTCGCCGTCTAGCGAGAGCCTAGAGTCAGAGATAACGGTGAAGTCCAAAGCCAACTGGAATTACCATACCGCAAGTCCGGTCTTCCCAACTCTGATCCCATGAGAATCCGGGGCAAGGATGGAATGGAATGGCCATGGCAGAATCGAGGCCGACCCAGAGAGGCGGTGCCAGCCCAGATACGATGCTTCAGTGGAAGGCTACGTACCCCCTGCTGACTCCTCCAAACCTTTCCCATCTGAGCTGTTAAACCCATGTCACCGGCTTCTTGATTTCCATCGCCTATTGAGAGCCCTGGCTGACAGGTAGCCAGACTTTGGAAGAGCTGGGTCCAAGCCTATGCGGTACGAAAGCTTCAATGAGGAGATTCTGGAGAGAATGAGAACAATATGGAGTTCAAAGTTTGAGCTTTCGAATTATGGATTGCTAGCAAAAAAGAAAAAAGAAACGTGATCGCCAAAGATAATGAGGTCAATGATTTGGAATGCGGGTAAAGCAAACAAACCTAAAAAATCTTGAGGAGTGATGATCTTTACATCCAATGGCAGGAGAGGGAAGCTAGAGCTATCGCTTCCATGTGAAAGCAAAGCTGGGAGCTCTGCTTGACTTCCAGGGAATGCATTCCTGTTCTTGCCAATTCGGGAGTTACACAAAACGGGTTTCCAACGTTTGAGCCACAGAAGCATAAAAACTGATTGTGATTGTGCGTTGCATAAATAACAATAAAAAGGTTATGTTTGTGTATAAAGTGCTTATGAACAAACACAAACTCTGAATTGACTTTTGCACCGTCATCAATTAGCAATTGTTCGAAGGGAAGACCCCTGTAACCAGCTCAAAGTCTCTCGGTCATGGATGGATGGATACTGGCTGTTTAGCTGGCTGGCTCTGCTCTGGTTTGTTGTCGCTTTCAGGGTCCATGCGGTTCCCCCCAATCGAATATCGTTCGTACGGTCCTGCTATTGCAGTTTGCGTTTGCGTTTGACTCAAGCTTAGGTCAAGCTTAGGCTCTTTGTGCCCCGTGCATGCTCTGCAGCTATCCATATTGTTTCGTCTGTCTAAGTTATAACGTCAGTATCAATGTGATTGTTTCGGGTTGCCGTTTGTGTCGATCATGTAAACAACACAAACAGACAGCCTCATTATTCCCCCTGCGCATCGTGACTCTCTCGCTCTGAATAAACCCCAGCCACTGTAAGCCCTTACTGTTTCATTCAACCTCCTTGCTCAGGCTTTTGACCCAACCTCGCCCCCCACTGGAAGTCCACCGCGGAAACAAGGCCCCACTTCCCTGAAGCCCTCTGTAAGAAAAATCATGCTGTAGAATAAGCGTCCACTGTAAGCTGCTGTACGGTCTCACAGCAGGACAAGCAGGTTTCTGAACAGCTGCCAGTCCTCTGAACCAGTGAATTCCCTGTATTCATCTCCTCATCACCTTAATTTTCCCACGTCACAGACCGAACCCTTGTCAAGGGTTGCAGCAGAAGAAACAATTAACCACCAGCCGCGAGAAGAGAAGAGGAAGCACAGCAGCGTTTCGTCAGGGCTGCTGTTCCCCCGCTTCCGTGCCCCAGAGCCTGAACGTCAGCCAACCTTTTCATCCCTGCAGTCAGTCGGACAAGAGGTATACGACTGCACTGCATGTTGAGAACGCAACGTCGGGTAGAGTTAATCCATCACCGCCTGTCATTACAGACTCCATTATGCAGCTGGAGAGGGATTGTTGAAGGAGAGGGCACGACGGAATGAGTCTGTACCGAAGATGAGAGCCACCTCACCGGTCATCAAGTCCACCGCACGGTATCAACTCACCCTCCACCACCTGTAGACACATTACATGACATGACATTACATTACATACGCATATTTTATACATAAGAGTACGACACCGTGATAACACCTTATCACATTAGAGATACATACAGCCGCGGTTCTGAGTAGACGGACGGATGACCAACACTTGATATGTAGTCGCGCCCAATCCTCGGTTCAATAACACGTGGACGACCGAGCGCTTGTTCTCAGTTACATCCACTGACTTCACCCGCAAGGCCCTGTCATTGCTCTGTGCTGTGCTGTGCTCTGCTGCGCTGTGCTGTGCTCTACCCGCGAAGTGGTCCCAGCCCTGCCCAGCCGCCGCCCAGACAGATGATCAAGAGTCGCTCGCAAACACAGAGAGACAGACAGACGTCCGAGAACTCATCAGCAGTCAATCACCCCATGCATAAACCTCCTCCCACCTTTTTTGATAGATACTAAATAAACAACTCGTCATGCCCGGATAATTTCTTCTTTTTCCCTCGTCGACTCCTTGTTTGATGCAAACACATAACATTTGCCGACTCGTCTGTCGTCATTGAATACAATCTGATACAGCCAAACATCGATATCACTTGTTACGAGTCACACACCCGCCCTCACGAGGACAGCCAACCAGGACGTCTGAAACGACGAGCTAAAGCCAAAAAAGCAACCGGCAACCAGAGTTGGTTTGTTTTTTTCAACCACCCCAAACATCAACAAGAAAACAAGAGTCAGAGGGTCAACCACCAGAGAGAGTCAGTCCCCGCCCCAGAGCTAGAGAGGAGGTAGTCCAGTCTCTGCCGGACACAGCCCACTTGGAGCAGGAAAAAAAATCCACCGTCGGGAACCGTCTCCTCGTTGACTCCTACCCAACGGTACCCCACCATTTTTTGGACGCAAGAGAAGAGAAAAAAGTTGTGAGAGGAGAACTAGAGGGAGACAGAGAGAGACAGTGGAGGCCAAGAGAGTCTGTTCAGGCTTGGGCTTGATCAAGACCCGCCTTGCTTTGGCTTTCTACACCCTTGTCTTGTTCGTTCACCTGCCCGCCCACTTTCACCCATCCACATCCATACCCTCCCTCCTTCACCCCGGTCTCAGTTCTCAGTGGGAACCTAAGGAAAAAAAAAAGACAAGAGAGAAACACCCCCGGTCCCCGGATCCGCCGCCACTTGGCCCGACAGAACAGACTCCCACTACCTTAGCTCCCAAAAAGACTACACCAGGCTAACCCAACTTGGCTGCTGTGTCACTGCCTCTATCAACATCCACCTCCCGAGGCATCCCTCCAACTTTCTTGTTTTCCTTCTTGTTCTTCTGTTTTTCTTTCCCCTCCCAACACCAAAACAAAAAACAACAACAACATCGATAGACAGGAAACGCAGTCGTTCGTCTTTAACGACAACTTCGCAATCATTACGGCCTCGACCGTCCAGGCCGACATCATGTCGCCAAGGCTCAAGCCGCTGCTTCTCCCGCAGTTGTTAGAGGAGCGCCGTAAGTGGGAGGTACAACAAGTTAGCCCCGAGACCGACCTCTCCTACATCTACTACACAACAAACTCGTCCTCCTCCGACATCACCTCTCCAATCACCCCGACTTTCTCCCCTGGAAAGGGTCACTTTCGAATGTCGAGCTCGACTTCTTCTCTCGATCTGCCACCGCAATTGAACGACACTCCTGTATCGCCCACTCAATCGGTCCACACAAAACCCCCAATGCGGTCATTGCCCGACGTTCAAGAAGAGCCTCTAGAACCCGAACACAGCACCACAGACAACACAGAGAGCACCAACCGTTATAGTCTTGCCCCTTCGGACCAGTTTAGTCTCTACGACTGTTTGTGTATGTCTTGTCCGCCTGGCCAGGCTGTCGTATCTTCCGGGAATTCGTGCTTGGCCTGCCGTCTTCGTCTTGATGATTGTCGAGTTACTAACCCATACCTTTCCCGTGTAGGCGACAACCTGTGTGAGCCCCGAAATAGTTCCGAAGATGTCATGTTCCATGGAGACATCGTCCGCGACTATGATATCGACTACGACATGGGTTTCTTGAGTGACGGTGACACCCCCGTGGACGAGCGATCCCGCAAGAAGCGATCCGGCAGCGAGTCACCCTTTGCTGGGCTAACCTCACGAATTGGTGCCCGTTTCCCTAGTCTCACGCGCTGGAACCCGAACACCCGCAGGGGCAACCCAATGCTCTCACCTAGTACCGAACTCAGCTTGGAGAGCGTTGTGCTATCTGGAGGTCCTTCTAGTCGATCGTCGTCCATGTCTGCACCCAGCCGGCCTGGACAGGAGCGCGTGTTGGAAAATACTGGACTTCCCACTCCGGCAGTATCCTATTATGGCAGCACCGAGAGCATCAACCTTCCTGCGCCCATCGACATTGAGAAGGCGCAGGCCCTTGTTGAGCAAGCCGACCTTGAGCGAGAACGAGGACTGGCTACCACACCTTTACTACCTCCTCTGATGACCAGCCCATTGAGCGGCCCACCGCCTGAGTCACCTCTACAGTCGCCAACCATTGCACCACCATCTGCGACTACCGAAGTACCATCACCGGTCCCTTCTGCAACACAGTTCCCTAGACCTTCTCTGAGCACAAAGCCTTCAGTGTCGTCCTTCCGATTTGGTTCCAACAGTCCTGAGGTTCCAATCCCTCTCCCTTCGATCCTGCAGGAGCACGATGAGTGGTCAGATCGCCTTGGTCACGCCAACTTCACCATCACACCGCAGCCTTATCAACCCGAGACTGTGAACATGGAGGCCCTTCAGCAGTTGCGCAACGACTGGGACGCAGCACGATGTAACTACACCAAGCACTTGGTGCGCACTGGCGAGAACTACGGCGAAACCAGCAAGATCTACGCTCTTACTGAGGCCAAATGGGCCGACATTGAGAGGCGGTGGAGGTCAATCCATGACGGACTCATGTCGGAGATTGTGCAAGCTACCAGTTCTGCTCCTGGTTCGACAAGCGCCTCACGAAGCCGCAGCCGTGGCCGCGGACGATCACGAGCCAATAGCGGCGGTTCTATCCTTGGTCGACCACCTCCTATGGACGATCTCTTTGCTGATATGCAATGGAAGCGCCTTGAGGATGGACTGCCCAGCGCGATTCCCCGACTGGTGGATGCGGATGGCAAGTTCCCCTCCCGGGGCGACGAAGACATTGTAGGACCCATGCAACGAGACGAGGTGATGCTACGGACGCACAGCGAAGAGCGCAAGGGAGCACGATTCTGGAAGAACCTCGCAGGCAAAGTCGGCCTGCGAAAATAATGGTCCCCTCCAGCAAACACGAACTGGACTACGGGATCAACGACCAATTTAATGACTGCCACGACGATGACGACTAGAGTAAACTAGAAGTCGTTGGATGATAAAGCCAGCTATCATGGGGTTGCTGGCGTTTCTACTTCTTTCATGTCCTATTTTGCACTATTTATTACAGAGATACCCCGACTCATGTCATTCCTTTTTTCATTTTTTGGGACATCGATCCCGATATAGCCACGACGGCACAACATACGGCCTTGGCCTTCTCCGTGGGGGAGGAGGCTTGCACATTATTGTTTATTGTTTAGAAGTGTACATAATGGGAAGTGCGGGGCGTTGAACAGAGGGAAATCTGGATATTCGAAAAGCAAAGCGAATCGAGAAGAACGAAAAAGTTTAGACGGGACCTGGATTTGGACCTGGGGTACAAAAACAAAGAACAGTGAGCAGAGCAGAACAGGACAGGGCGATGTACCGCAGCTCTAGCTTGCAGGAGTTGGATTTGCCTTTTTTTTACTTTTTCCATTTTTGCCTTCCCCGCCATGAAACTGGAGTGCACGACATTGGCAACCTGACACAAGGATGCAATGCACAAACACAAGACAGCACAGCGCACACTACAACCATTTATCCCCGGACATTGCAGACGCAAGCAAGCAAGTAATGGGTTGATTTGATGGATTTGAAATCAAGGGAGAACATGTCACAAGAGGGGATGAGTGTGTACAATCGTGTGTATGTATGTATCATGGAGGCATTGCATTACTTATTTGGCGTATCTGGTTTGGAAACTGGCGGAGGGTGAGGGGACGATATTAATGGCTGTCAAAACTTGGACAGCTCTCCGGCCTTGGTATGAAAACCTTGGTGACGAGGAGATGAGAGTGAAGCAAAGCAAAAAAGAATAATAAAAAAGAATTAAAATAACCATCCGCCCATCTTGCGTACGTGAGTGTGTGTCTCAGCTGTGACTGACAGGCCATGTCGTGGAATATGCCTTGGAGCTGTGGTCCGAACACGGGTCGTCCAAGCGAAGAGGCACAAACAAATCCATCAATCGAATCGTCTCTTTTCAGTCGGGTAAGCACTCTACTCTACTCTAGACTGCTTCTAGAGACGTCGTGATACCATAGCGCGGCACGACGCGACCCTCCACAAGCTGTTCCCCCCCTCTCATCCAGCAAAACACGAGTTTAGCCAAAAAAGAAACACGATTCTTTCACGTTCCTTATTGGATGGTTCAGTTTGGAGTGGTGACGACACTAGATGCAGCTTTTTTTATTCTAAACAATTTATTTGGCAAAAAGAGTGTTTGAACGCCAGAGTTGTACGGAGGGTGTTACGCAGGAAGGGGGGGGCTTTTGTTTCGTTTCATGGCGTCGGGGAAGGGAAGGATGAGCCGTGGTTTTGACAGCAGATCTGGCGTTTCACTGTGATGCGGGTTTCCGTGAGGGGTTTTTCATTCATGTTTGGTTTGTAAGTATGTGTCTTGGTGGTGAGGTTGTGTGAGATTGAAGACGGGTATGTGCATCGGGGATGTGTGCTTTATTTAGACTGCGGACGCGTGGAGGGAGGATCCTTGTTAGGGAGGGAGAGGGTTTGACAACCTTTTTGGAGTTTGGGGGGATTGGGAAGATGAGGTTTGGATTTGGTGATGTATGCTTGGTGGTGATGCTTGGTGATGGCCATATTTGGAGTTTGGCGATGTTGGAGGTTGGTGGTGATGTGAATGATGTGATGATCAGAGATTGTAGAGATGCTTCCTAGATGCAAACTGGGCTGGAAAAAGTATAAATAGGGCTCTTGAGAACGATAAAGACTTGAACTTTCTCAACTGTCTTACTCAACTCTATAGTAGAACGCCTACATGCTACTCACACCCATTCCCTTTTATATATTATACTATACGTTTCTGTCCAGTCTCTACTCTTACAGAAGTCCCAGCCATCGTCTTTGGAAAGGTGATCACTCTCACATGGTCCTTTCCCATGTTACCTTGAAGCCAACCTACTGACTGAAGGATATAGATGTCCTCTGATGACAACAATGTCGCAGACTTTTAATCTGGGGCCTTCCTGGCACGTTCCTTTCGATCATTTGCGATAAGCATAAGCCTCGGCGGCCTCTAAATATCGAGGACCGCCCAGCCATCCCCCTGCCGCGCGCCGATCTCGAGGGCATAATCGGAGAAATCAAGGCTAGGGGTGACTTCACCCACGAGGCAATACCATCACTATGTAAGCACATCAAACTCTTCCCTGCTCCAAACAACAAGTCTAACTGATTGATAGATAAGCAAAGCCTGGGAGTCGCCGCCTCTGTGGTGATCTGTTCATGACCCCTTGGCGAATCAAAACTCGTCAAAGGTATAAAGGATATGGCCCAAAAGGCTTTGCAGTTATGTCTTGGGGCTATGCGTTATGGAACAGAACCGACTGACGCCCCGGGAAACTTCAAGCGCCCTTTTGGCGTCTCGACTCGTCAATGCTCATAGCCATCTGAACGGTACCCTGTCCGGAGCGCTGAGTAGTTGCTGTTCTGCCACCACGGGCACCCGCTTAAAGTCCAACGAGCTGTTGGGGGTTTTCCATCTCTGCCTGGTTGCAGAGAACGAGTTTCTCATCATGTTCAGGGCATACGTAGTGTTCAGATCAGACAGTAAGCGCACCAAAACCTGCCACTTCTACGTGTGATACTTACTATTGAACCCCTAGGGATGCGGAAACACAGGAACACACTGAGTGAATTGCAAAGCAGGGGGGAGGCCGCAGGACAACGGCGCCTTCTTCACCACCTGAGCCTTCGTGTATCAGTACGACAGGCCTCGTACAGAGTTCAACATTTTTATGTGTAAGTCTGCCAAAGGTTTCAGTGGTGTGGACTAACAATGGGCGTCAGATATTCCCTTGCAACAAAAGGCTGTGAGAGAGGGTTGTATTGCTGGTCTGGTCTTGTACCTCATGTTCCTCGCTCAGAAATACCGCCAGCATGTCAGTGGGATGCCGATGGCGACGACCCCTGGCACCCCTCGGGAGAAACGTGCTGTCAGGCATTATCTCGAGAGGCGCTCGATTCCAAACGGCCGCTATTATTCTTGATCCTTCTCGAGCTGCTATCAGGGCTGAACAAGAGCCTTGTGACACGCGGAACAGGCTCTTTTGAAACTATAGATCTTGGAGATTCTCTTATCCAAGGTTCCACGTTGAGATGGGCAGAGATGACGGCCTTGTACCCGATGATCTATCCCAGAGGCGGAAAGCATGATATTCGCTTTGACGATGTTGCCCACTAGGGTGGTAGACTGACGTACTATGCAGGAGTAGTCGGCGCAGATGGACTTGACTCTCCCTCGGTATCCCGACTACGTGAGCGTCTTCTGCTTCACAGAGCAACCCTGTTGTAATAATTGCGATGAGTTTAGGAATCGCTCAGTTACCGCAGACATTTATACAAAGATCTTGGCTACATAAATTCTCTGGTTCCCCGATAACCCAGAAAGTTTCGGATTGCACACGTACATGCAGACGAAAGCATACGACGACTGGGGTCAACACCAGTCCGAAGCAGACAAGGCCGAAAGTATTGGGCCAGGATGCGTTCAAAACATCGGACGATTTGTTACTGCCGTGAGTGGTAGGGGTTATCAGAGGCACGACGTTCAACTCAGTGTGATCTTGCGTGTCGGATGCAGCAAGCTATTCATCGAGAACGACGCTGAGCGCTTCGGCAAGTACCTTGACAAGGTTGCTGAGGGGAAGGCCAACATCTCTGGGGCTATTCTTCTACAATACCTCTTCCCCGGACAGTCCTTTTTTTCCCCTTCTCATCAACCCAACACTCAATACTTCTACCATCCACTTCATAACCACTACCACTCTTCTGTATTAATCTTTTTTCTTCTTTCTTCTTCCTCCACCATCAACAACAAGCATCTTACTTCAATCATGACCATACCTCCCCACTTGTTCCCGGCCATCTGCAATCATGTATTTCCACGTTGTGGCCACCACCTATATGAAGCACAGCCGGGCTATTCGTTGGAAGCCATACGTAAGCAGCGAGGTGTTTACAATAGCCTCATGAGGTCCTCCCAGTGGAAAAATTTGCTCTAGGTGAGCGGAACCCCCCTGACGAGTTCCTCGCGCGATCTCATCTTTCCGCTACTACTCATATGGCGGGTACTTGGGATTGTCCAAATGCCAGATTTCGAAAAGATAGGGTATATCCCTGGTATATATCACGAGGAGTACGGCCCATACAAGGAGAACAACTGTTGCGAGACCACTGGTACGTCTTTGATCCAGCCCGTTTATGCTCCCGCTATCCCGAACTGTGCACTGACGGTTTACAGTTGCTGACATCCTATCTGCCACCCTGCATGTTATCCACCACATTGACACCTCGCCGTTGGTTCCGCTCGCCAAGTCCCCTGGATTACTGGTCGAGATGATCCCATCCAGTTCTGATGGCAGCAACACGCCCGGCATTTTTCATCCGACCTTCATAGGTAGATCCCCGCCTCCCGGTCTTATCAAGTTGAAGGAGTTGTGGCTTGAGGACAAGTCTCCTGCCTGGATGTTACATCCCGACATATACCGCGCCGCTGGGCAGAGGCACCACTGGGGGTCAAACCTGCCCCTCTGGGTTGTCCGTCCTATATTCAAGTTCATACACATACGCCGCACCATGCGCACCAAGCTCACTCTCCCTGACGGCACCGTCACCTATCCTGGTGTCGACCTCTTACCCCCTGACCTTCACTTCGAGGAGTTAGGGCTAGTCAGTACATGAAGCCCTCGAGGACGATTGGTAGAGTTAGAAGCGAAACTATGCCGAGAAGATGAGAAGATGAGAAGCAGAACCCCGAGTTCTACGAACTCATGATATCGATCATTTCCCACATCCCTTAGGGCTAGGGTTAGGCAGCATTTCCCATCTCTCATTTTTTATGATGGGACACGAATCGAGTCCTCAGATATCTGTCCAGATCGACAGCCTACTAGTTTTGAATCCGAACGCGCTCACCAAGACCTACCGGCCGATCGACTCGAGCTTGTCACCCCTTAGGAGAAAATTGAGGTCCCGCCTGACTCTTACGAGGATAATGACTATAACCGGCGTTTTCCATCAACCGTCAACGCTAGGAACATAGAGAAGGTCATGATAGATAAACGGCATTTAATAGAGGATTTCAATCAATCTATCGCGTTCTTCTTCTCCCTTCTCGCTAGGCAGGACCGCACACAGAACCTAGTTAGTCACAAGTCTAAATCAACTAACAAGGACTATAAATTCCCCAGATATTACAATCCCAACTTTACACTAGCTGCCGTAGAGCTTAAAGGTCTCTCCGCTCAGTAAGACAGGCAAAGTTACGCTTTTATAGAGTACCAGAACTGTAAGGTTCAGGTTAAGCAAGAACAAAAGCAATTATTAGAAAACCACACCAAGAGAAATGAGCAACTCGCACTTAATAGCCAGCCCACTATGTCAACTCCGGGACACCTCAGATCAATTATCATCAAACCTAAGTCGGTGACGCCGTGGAGCATTAGAAGCGTGTAAGCTATATAATAAGCCCTCGGGCCAAATTCTTTGTTTGATACTGGCTAGCTTGACTATTTCCCTGGCAGCTGGGATAAACTCATAAACGAAAAGTTACCTCGAAGCATTTTTGCAAACTGGGCTCACAGCGACAGGAGCTGCGCAACAGGTGCGCGAGCCTGCCGGTCTATAATGTCTTCATTCCACATGAATAACCCCCTGAATGGTTTGTCGATGGTCTGAACCATCAGACTTATAGCTTGCTAGCCCTGAATATTCAGGACAGATCACATATTCACCTTCCCGTCGCCAACCTGGACAATGTCATCGAACTTCTCAGCGCCTTGCAACAGCATTTATATATCCCTCATATTCACGTCGTATAGTTCCCCTAACATGAGACCAGACCGGATCTCAATTACGTCTCCGTTTCGCTACGACCCCCGTGCATAGATGGCCAGCTAGCCACTGCAAGGAGTACGTGGATGAAGTGTTCGGAGTACCAAACGAGATCTAAACTTGGAGAAATATACTATCTTGGGATAGCCCGAATCGGACAGGAAACGCCACTGGAGCCACCAAAGTTGCTTCATCGATGCGGCCACGTCGAAGACGAAGGCGTTGACAGTCACAAGAGTCAAGCCATGCCACACTCTCAGTATTGAGCAACCCAGGCTTTGGCTTGAGTCCAAAACACTGGACCAAGTAACATCTGGCTATCTAAGACCGACTGGTCGTACCATTCCGTCTTCCTGCTTCGAGAGAACGTTGGTGGCCATGCCAGGGATACCGGTTTTGTGTCCAACCGGACTCCTGTCCCGACCCAGTTTGGCCGGCTTGAATGGTTAGTCCTGGCACCAACCCAGGTCAAGCCAGGTGCGGTTGGCGTGATCCCGAGGATGTCTCGAACTACTCGCCCAGAGATGCGCGGTTCTCCCCACCAAACATTGGTTTTTACGGATACAGCCGCTCAGACGGATTCGTCCCTGAGGACACGTCTTCTTGTCCACTAGCAAGGTTGTCTTTACTTCGACAACCCCTTAATTACCAATGGCAGCTAAACTATACATACGACGAGAGGAAAAGAAAAACATTGCTTAGAAGTTGGATACGTCAAAGCAAGGATAACCAATACCCATCAACCGCCCCCTACTATGATGGCTTTCCCTAAAGTCCTATATACAACAACACATGAGCTTCTACTCACTTGTGAAAAGCCCCCCCTGGCTATATCAAGGTTGACTGTTTTCCCTGGCTTGGCTATCGTGACACCACGACTATACGAAGGAAGCTATTCGGGATCCGATTTCTAATTAGTTGTATTCGATTTGCAGATTACAATCACTGAACCTCCTTCATCTTTGACCGGAAGAAGGGGAAGTTCTACCACTTCGACTCGTAACTGAAGGATCAGAAGGTACGGCTTTCAAATGCTGTACTAGGGTTTCGCGAATTCCTAGCAGGCATCGGTCTTCTCTTTTTCGTTCTCCAGACTATTTATGCCAGATGGAACACCAATTGTGTCTACCTGTCGCGGCAAGTTGCGAGCTTGGCTGCTCCCCTCAGGCAGGGCCCAGAAAGAATCCCGCTGCATCCACCGTTGAGCACATCGACCTCTCCGACGATGATGACGATGTGGTCATTGAAACCAGCTGGAGCTCTATAACCAATGGGGGTGCATGCGATTGTGACGCTTTCTTCGCCGCTAACGTCAAGACTTGGCCAGCGCCACAGCGCAAGAACCGTCAAAGTGAGACGTCGCAGAACAGCAGAGATTCGATTGGTCCTCTGCCCTTGAACTTTTCAATAGAAGCATTTTCGGAGGTTTCCGCCCGTTCTCGACCTCTTCCGTCGCTAGAACGAGGCGGCCGAGACCAAGTCACACGACTGGAAGAGTTCCATGTCTTCAAGGTCAATGCAAAGGGTTGGAAGAAAGGCGATTCAACTCGGCTGACCACAAAGGATGATACATGGGTTATCGTCATGCTCGTCAAAGCCTGACTAAATGTTAGATTACAGCGACCCCGACGTTTTCACCAACGACATCGAGGAGGGGGAGGTCGGGCCCAGCACAGTAGTAGAGCAGTATCCCAGCGAGGAGCAGATGACGAGGTCTTGGTCAATTCGGGGATCTCCGTGCCATGCTGGCCGGACACCAGGTTCGACAACGAGGGAGAGCTCCACCACCCGAAGACCTTTCGACACATGGCAAAGCAGCTCTTTCAGCAGTTAATACGATATGCAGCTACTCAGACCGACAACACCAATTACTATCCTCCAACATGGCCACAAACAATCCGAACAACCAGCAGCTGCTGCTCTCGATGAAGCCAACATTTGGTGTAGCCCTGCCACTCCTTCTTTCAGTAGAAACTACCTCATAATATTCGACCGCAACATGAGAGGACGTATCTTCTATATTTATAGTATACATACCATGTACAGAGATGACTTGGCGCCCAAATCTGCCGGTGTTTGGTTCATACCTGTTCACAAAGCCCTTCAAATATTTCTAGACATGAAGAGTTGATTAACACGAAAAGCTCATCAACACAGTTCCAGTTCAAATCCGACTTGGATATCATTATTAATTCCTATATACCTAGCCGAGGATGAGCCAAAACATCCAAATTGGCGAAAGCATGGCCTGCCTGGCCTGATACAAGATCGCTCATGAGGCTTGAGAAACAAGTCATTGGGCGCGCTGATCGAATACCGCGAACCAAAGACCGAGATCGATATGATCAACACAGATTTCCTTTCCTGCGCCGAGTCATTCACCACAACACCCAGAGATAAGACTTGGCTGGAATCGACAGCACACATTGTCGCGGATATGGGATACCAGTACGACAGCTTCCCAGCCTTAATACACCTCTTATGGCTTCGCTGCCCTCAAGAATGTTATGGTGCTGTAGATGATATCTGCCATAAGATGTATCTGATGCTGGTTCAGAGATTGAATCTCCGTCGGAAGATAGACCGAATCGATATGCAGATGGAGTCTGCCCGCCTTGCGGATATTACGATGTCGAAGCAACTGGTACCGATTGCCTAGTCGACATACACACTGAGGACCAGATTGCCGCCGAGAACACCTCTCTTGACTCTGCTGAACAACTGGCTAGAGATCCCGATCGCGCAGCTTATATCGAGGATCTTCCCACTCTCCGCGGCATAGATCTAATCGATTTTGTTGACAAGATCGTCGCAAAAGCCGCTTCTGACAACCCCAAGAAGAAGATGAAAGAGAAGGCTCTGGCCTTGCAGGCCGATGTCATGCCCAGACTGGGCAAGAAGAGATATTTTGAAATCGTCAAGTTCCACACATCATTCCTAGTGAGGCTCTGGGGAGCATATATGAGGAGGGGAAGCGGACAATCGGTATGGCAGGCAAGGACCTCCCACTGGAAGCACAGAAAACAAACTTGGTTCATAAAGAGCAAAGGTATCATCTACCGCGACCTCCCAATTCGAAGAAAGAGAATGTGGTCAAAACTATCTCACTCAAGCCATAGCCGACTGTATCTTTACAAGCAGGTTAGAATCTCTCTCTGAGATTCCAATTCTGGCAAACCCCCAGATTTATTGAGCTGAAGCATGATGATACGAGGCGGGGCGAGTCATCCACAAAAGCCTCCGCCAGGGGAAGCGATATTAGATACTGTGTGATAAATCTGAAGCTCCCGACTTCATGACCTCATGGACACCGAGGACAGCGACAACTCCGCTGCACCAGCTAAAAAAAGTAATTCGTTTATACTCCAGCTTCAACACCACTCTCACTCGCACTACGAAAAACACTGCGTTCAACGTGTACAAAGCCTACTAGGGCGGCGGCACGACTGGAACCCGGAACCAATCTCCCTACCGTCAGGGTTTGAAGCAATTGCCATGTCAAGAATGGTATTCGGCAATGCCTTAGAGTGGTTGCTGAGCCAATGTTCAGTTGAGAGTACCTACTCACACTTCTCACGAAGCCTCAGAAACTTGATCCATATTTGGGTGATAGACATTATTTTCCCCTATATCACTGGTGGGAGAAGCATGCTTTATATATATATTTTAACGAGCCCAAACAGCTGATCTCCAAATTCACTTGCCAGAAGATTCTTCATTATTCTTTCTCTAATTCTCAAAGTAACGAACACTATAAACTTCCTGCAGAAGAGATCAACGACGACTTCTGGTCAAGGTTTGCATCTGTATCATCAAATCTTGGAGGTCTTGGAACCGAACACGGAGGTCACCAGCCAAGCCTCTTACTGCTCATAGCACAACCAAGAGAATCACGACTCTCTAAAGCAGGCAAAGCCGACTCATAGGACCAAGGATAGACATCGAGACAAGTCCATCAAACCCCGAATGAAACAATGCGAAAGGACTATATTATATAGCGAGCGTACCACTGTATTTCCTTCGCCATCGATACCTAGTGGAATTGACGGTTCTAACCGCAATGCCTATATCAAGAAGCTGCATGCACACGATAATGCGTGCAAATGATGAGGCCACATCATGGTCCTAAGTTCTCTCTAGGCATTAGAGGTGGAGAACTTAGAGAAATGAAAGTACATGAGTATCTCATCTCTCAAGTCTCCCATAATATGGATGCTGACATGCACATCGACTGACAAATGCGAATGTCAACATCTTAAAGCGATATCCATCGGCCTGTGACCCCAGGCATGTTCAGGAGCAGTGATAATCCGCGCTTCGACCTGGAGCATCCTAGACAGGCAGGCTCAGTCTGAGTCTCAGAAGACTGAGCCTCAGACATGTTCGAGATTACGAAGGCCGTTCACACTGCGAGAAGAATTATATTCTTGCCGCCTCCTATACCTATATAGATGCATATATATAGCACTGCCTCCTCTCCGGAAGAGGCATCCGATGATTCTGAGACTCTGATGACGTTCAGTTCATCAGCCAGTTCAAGGCCACTTGGAAGCAGAGGCACAACCGACGCAGACCAGCCACTCAATCCGGCAGTCCCATTCGTTGAGGACCTTATCAACAGCGGTACGACCTACACGAATACCAAGGCTACAATGCTGATGAGGAGAAAACTATTGCCGCCAATCCTCACCTTAACAATGTAGCTGAGCTGAGCACCTCCGACAATGTGCATCCGCCACAGAGTTGGGGAATACTTCTCTTATATAGAACTCTGGATGATCTGTCGAGGTCACAATCTCGAAGAGCCGGAAGCGAAAGCGCAACGAAGTCGGTGACGAGGATCTCCCGCGAAGAAGTCGAAGATCGAAAACGCGGCGAGTGAGACAAGAGGGTCGATCCGTCAGGTCGCTCGAAAGACCTCTCCCCTCCTACGGGCCTGCCACACCCCGAACGCAGATGCTGGAGACCAGACATTGGTCATGGAGAAACACCTGCTTGGATCAGATGATGTTATCATTCCTCCACTGCCATCAAGCATTACGGCCTCCCTGTTCTAAAATGGCCCGTGAGATACAGCAATAATACGAGATCCGGCCATCCTCTCCAACAAACTTAGCCCCGATAACTATCATACCAATTAATACTGTCTCTATAATAAATAAAGAGTTGGGTTTACCACTTAAATAGACATAAACAATAAAATATTGCCACTTGACTATGGACTTTGTGACTGTTCACTCGTAGATACTTACTTCTCAAAGTCCAAACTGTGACTTATAACACACATTCCTGCGTATTGTTGGGAGACCAAGGCTATTACAACAACCATAACAAAAAGCGACAGGTTGCTCTTCAGCAAGTCATTCAATAAATCAGATCTGGCAAATCACAAAGCAAGGCAATATCATGTGTGAATCAAGTCTTATTCTCGTACAATGGCCCATCCGGGGCATCTATGTTTTCCAGCCTCATCTCGAGGACTTTAAACCCGTACACCGACCTGCGTCGTCCGCCGAAAACAGGTCCCAAAAACTTCCAAAATGTGGTATCTTTGCGCAACCACCAACGCCTCGCAATGCATCGTGCCCTCGTGAAAAGGACGTCGGGAGCCCTCCCTCCCGAACGCCGCCAAAAAAAAGAAGTCATCGTCATCCTTGTTCTTGTGCACCAACTGGTGCCAGCGATGTCGAAAGCAAAAAATCGTCAAACAAAAGCAAAGCCGCCAACCACCAAGGCAGCCGTCTCCATTTGTCGGGAGACTTCTGGGTGCTCAAACCCCAGAGCGTGCGCTGGAGCGCGTCACGCGCTGAGGTTTGGCGGGTGTGCCGTTGGCCACCATGCCCAGATCCGCTGCCACCTTGGTGGCCCGCTTCGCCTTGGGCTTCGAGATGCCCGTCTGTCCTTGTGTGGCCTTGCCCTTGGCCCGCCCCTTCTTGGGCTCCTCTCCCTGCACCTTCTCCAGGGGCTGGTTCCACCCCACGCGTCGACCAGTTGCTGGCCTCTCCGACTTCTCACCCTCACCCTGGTCAGAGTTCTTCTCTGCCTCGTCCGCAATTCTAACGAGGACCTCGGCAGGGAACTCAGCCTTACCCATGTTCCGCTTGGTGTTGGCCCGCGTCTTGCGAGCCAACTCGTCTTCCTCGCTGCGAGCCTTCTTTGGGAGGCTGCGGCCCGCACCGGCCCGGCCGAGCTTGATGGGAGTAGGCAGCGACGACTTGGGAGCGCTGCTTGGGTTCTCCTGGCTTCGGAGCCGAGACGATCGGCGGGTGGATGTGTTGGGCGCAAGCTCGTCAACCTGCTTGCCGTTGGGAGTGTCGGTGGTGGTGGTGGTGGTGGAGGCAGAGGGAAGATCCGTCATGTCGATGGCCAACTCTGCCCTCTGGCGCTTAGCCTTGGTCTTTCGGGTGACCTGACGGATCGACCCTCTTGCCTCACTCGCCGCGTTGTCCATCTTGGACTTCTTTGCGGGAGATTCCTCGTCTGCGTCACAATCCGCCTTTCGCTTGGCCTTCACGGGACTGCCCCTGTTAGGGCTTCGAGCTCCGAGAGGCTGGCGCTTGGCTGCTGGTGCGATTGGGGATCCAGTTTCGGTAGTGGTGACGGCAGGGATGATTTCTGCTGCGGGTGTGAGAGCGGTGGTGTCTGTGGCAACGGTAGTTGAGGATTCTTTGGTGGTAGCAGTAGCAGTATCAGTAGCGGAAGCGGAAGCGGTAGTTCGGCGATTCTGGCTGATGAACGCGCGTAAGTAATCTCGGCCTGGGCTGTCCAAGTCTTGGCCACCATTGTTGGCAGCAGGAGCGGCTTCTACCTCCTGGATAGGGGGAGCTGCTGGAGTCTCGACCTGCTGAGCAGGTGTTTCATCGTCCCGCTTAGCGGGTGTTTCTTCTATGATTAAGGTGTGTTCGCCATTATCGGCTGCTGGAGGAGAGAATTTGGGTGTGGCGGGCCCCTGGGAGATGCCCATTGCGTTTCTTGTAGCACGCTTTAAGGGAGTCATCTCGCTCTGACGGCGGGTAGTACGTCGAATAGAAGAAGGTCGGTCGACTGTTGAAGGTTCGCCGAAGACAAGAGTGTTGTCATGCTGAGGAAGTTCAGGTGTATCAAATTCACCGGGGGAGGAGCGGTCGATAACACCGACACCGTTGATATCAGGTGTCTTGAGGAGTGACTCGGTAGATTGAGGCTCGGGGGTCTGCATTACGCTGGGAGATGGGCTGGTAACGTCACCGAAGCTGTTGAGATCAGGAGTCTGCGTAGTGGGGTTAACGGGTCGGGGTCTTGGTGTAGAAATGTCGACGGATGGAGAGAACGAGAGAGAATCGTTGAACCCTTGGCTTGCAGGGAACATGTGGGCATATCTGGCCGACAGCTTAAATCGGACAAAGAGTCTACCGTTTTCCTCAGTGACCACGACCTTAGCGTGGCCATTGCAGGCGTCGTCGGCCATGCGAGAAAGATTCTGGATAGGGATCGGGGCAGGAGGTGATGAAATCTGAGTTCCGAAAATGTCAGGGTTCTCTCGTACATCGATGTTTACAACACTTTCAGAAGAGGTGGGAGCTTTGGTGACAGGTGTCTCGGCAACGATAGTGGGTGGCTGCATGGAACTGTGCTGCCCGTCCTGGCGGTTGGTGGGAGCTACGCTGGGTGAAGAATTCAGGTCTCGCATCCAGAGGTTCTCAGTGAGAACACTGGCATAGCCCAAGTTGGACTCGCCTTCGGTAGGTTTGGCTGCCTCAATGGGATCAGCATCAGTAGCAACACTCTCCTCCGTAGGTGTGTCAAGAGGAAGGGTATGCTCGGCCGCGCTTTCAGCTGCAGGCTCGTTGGGTGAAGTAGTAACAGAAGCAACACTCTCCTCCATAGGTGTGTCAAGAGAAAGAGTGTGTTCGGCCGCGCTATCAGCTGCAGGCTCATCGGAAGGAGGAATAGTAGAATCGAGAACAGAAGTCTCGTTGGCTGCCTCAATGGGATCAGCTTCAGTCGCAACACTCTCCTCCATAATTGTGTCAAGAGGAAGAGTTTGCTCGTCCGCGCTTACAGCTGCAGGCTCTTTGGAGGGAGAAGTAATAGAATCGAGAACAGTAGTCTCGTCGGCTGCATCGATGGCAGCGGCCTTCGCGGGTGACTCATAAGTAATGTCGAACAGCGAGGCAATGGAAATGTCATCATTGAAGATCGCTTCCTGTTGGAATTGGACCTTCTGTGGAGAGGACGAAAGACGTCGAGCTCGGGTGTCGAGGAACTTGCGGAGCAGAGGTTCGCTGCGACGACGACGCGCCTGGTTACCGGCCTTGATACGGATTGGCTCGGTGGGCTGAGGAGAAGAAAACATCCACGAGTTGGAGCTACCGAAAGAAGTTGTTTTCCCGAAGTCGAAGGTCTCACTAGGCTCAAGGACTTCAAGTGTGCAACCGTGTGGCTTGGGAGTAGCGGGAGGGAGGATGACAGGAAGAAGGGCAGCGAGACCGATGGGACTGTCGGTCTGCTGAGGGGAGGAGGGGTTGAAAGGAGCACTCTGGGCAGCAGGAGTAGCAGGAGTTGAGGGCTCAACCCGGTTCCACTGAGAGGGAGTGGGAGCGATGGGTCGCGAGTAGTTCATGACAGGCGACGAGGATTTGTTGGGGGTCTCTGGGAGACCGGTATCTTCGAAAGAAGACGAGTCGCACTCAGATGGCACTCGGAAAGTTCGGCCAGGGCGGGCGGGAGAGTCAGCGACGGACTCAGTGGACATGTTGTCCTTGGCAGCAGATCCATAGACAGGGCTGGAACGCTGGGCGAGAGGTGAGGAAGCATGCTTCGACTTAGAAGGAGAAGACTTCGAAGGGGACGATTTCGAAGGAGACGACTTGGAAGGAGAACCTTGGATGCGTTTGGCAAGCTTCGAAAGTCGGCGGACACTCTTCTTGATGGTGTCGCTGGTGATGAGACGAGTAAGTCGCTTCGAGGGAGAAGGCGACCCAGGGAAGAGAACAGACTCTTCAACAGGCTCCTGAACCGCGATGGGGCTCTCTGGCTCCTCTTCGTCCAAGATAGTGGAGAGTTCGGGCTCGCCGAGAGCAGCAAGGCGCTTTCGAGGATCCCGACGACTGTTTTGCAGTGCGGTGGTGACCTCTGTGATGGACGCGTCCCTGAGATTGACGGACTGTTTTCCGGACTCGTTGGCATCTTGAATCTTGCGAAGCACATCGTCGTAGGTTAGGAATCGGTTACCTCTGGCGGGCGCCAGGGTAATAGGAGAGCCGTCTGTATCGACAACGTCGGTGCTGATGATGCTAGCAGCTCGCTTGACCGGAACGATTTGTCGGGCTCCTTGTTCGATAGCCTTCACGTCTTCGCGTGTATGACCAGAGTAAGTCTCGAGAAGGCCGTTCGCAATATGAACTAGAGTAAATGTCAGTCAAATTTCAGCACAGTTTTGAGGAGCTGCTTACCCTTGGCTCTCATGAGATTGTGCATGTGCTGTGCATGCGAGAACATCAAGAAATCCTCAAACACTGGTTCTCTATCCACAGATTTGTAGGATTCTAATCGTTGGACTTTGCGAGGAAGAGTAAGGTCGAAACCGAGCTCTTCGCGAGTAGGGATAGGAATGGCGGAGACATTTGGGAAGATGACGAAGGGTGTATCGAGCTGGAGGCTGTTGGAAACCGTGACTCGGCGCATGATCTGTCGGTTGGAGCTGGGAGCAGCGAGCGACTGTGTAGGAACCCGTTCCCACGCGGGCGGTCGGGTAAGTGGCTTCTTGAACGCAAAGTTTCCAAAGCTGAGGAATCTATCGGAACCGTTAGTGAGGCTGATTTGAGTTCAACGGTCGAGAAAACCTACGTCTTGCCGGCGTCGACACGAGTGTCGCCAGTGGTCGCGAAATGCGGGATGAAGTCTGGAGCAACCGGTTTACTGCAAATAAAATGTCAGTATTCTCAGGAGACGGCATGACATCTTCACGATCGGAATCAATACTCACAGTTGCATGGGCTCTTGCCCAAAGCCCCATTTGGGGACGTCCTTCGCCGCCATCGCAAAGATGCAGCGCGGAAGAGAAGGTTTCTAAAGTAAACAAACCTCCCGCGATACGGGGTAACGAAGCGAAGAGGATGCGAAAAGTGTGAAAGTAAAGCTTGCAGAAGCTGAAGACTGTGAAGAAAGTGTTTGCGAAGTAGCAGTTGAGTTCGTGAAGAGATCGTTGGTGAAGTCAAGTGCTGGTGCGCAAAGAAGCTGGAGAGATTGTTTTGTTTTGCGGAATGAATTTCGATGTGGGCTGCGAAGATGGAGGCGCTTTGGGCTTGGAGCTCCAGACGCGTCTGTGGGCACCAGATAATTGTGGGGCGTGAATGGTCACCGCTTTCAGGGTCCACTGCTGGCAGCTGGCGAGCAGTGACGGCCTGTCAATGAGAAGCAGAAGTAAACAATTGAGACTTTACTTGCTGTGAGGCCAGCGATTCTTGTTACTGTAGGCTATTGTTGTTCAACTGTTGATTCACTGGCGCTGGTGACATTTACGTTTGGTCCGAGTGATCATTGTCGAACCACAGACCACCACGATCTACCTCTAGTAAATGAGAGTGCCAAGGATCAATAGGGTCTAAAATGAGATTGATTTTACTCTATTATCGCCAGTATTCATTGTTTGACAGCGATTCCGCCATTATTGTTTATCGAGGCTCCAAATGTCAACTCAAGACGTTGGAACATGCTTAAAGATGTAAGGTAGATCGGAGTTAGATACTGACACAGTCGACAGACCAATCACATTCCATGAATGACACTGAAGTGCCGTACCGTCTTGCCCTGAGCTTGGCTATTCCATTCTAATGAGCTTCTCCCGTGTCGAGTAAAAGCATGTCTCACCTGAGCCAGAAATGGCTCCCGTCTCTGCTCAAGCCATATGTTCGTTTCGAGTACCACAAACTGAACGATAGCATTAAATTTGACATCTGTGATCAAAATCCCTGGACTATAAGCGGGAACCAGCGGATATGCTAAACCAGGTCGGGGTCTTTTCTGCTCGGCTCGACAAGAATGTTTGTTTACTTTCTGCGGGTCCTGTCGATGTAGAATGCGACAATTGTAGCAACCCAACACGAATGGGCTGGGACAGCCTTGGAAGACTACTGCATTGTTGCAAAAAATGTATCTAAATATTTTGAATGCACCTTTCTATTAGTTACTCGCTTAAAGTGTGTCGAAATTGTGCTCTAAACTTTGATTCTTGAATTTTCACACTCTAGCTCTAGGGTAGCTCGATTTGAGTCTCAGATCCAAGGCGGGGTGTGGCCCGCCCGCCGCTCGCTTCATGCCACTCACTCCATCCATTTGAGCCGCGTGCGCAGTGAACGTCATCCCTCCAGGCCACCATCTCCGACCCTTACAATCACCACCACCACGACACACACCGCGCATCTGCCCTCTACAACCCACCACCACGGCAAAACCCTCTTCTTCATTATCATAGATCCCTACAAACATCAAGATGAACCGCCTCTTCGGCTCCAAACCCGCGGGCCCCAAACCCACCCTCAACGGCGCCATAACCAACCTCGACACCCGCATATCCTCCCTCGACACCAAACTCAAAGCTCTCAACGCCGAGCTCGGCGCCTACCAAGAAAAGCTGTCCCGCATGCGTGAAGGCCCCGGCAAGCAAGCGATGAAGCAAAAGGCCCTCAAGGTGCTGCAGCGCCGCAAGGCGTACGAGGCGGAGAAGGACAAGCTCGAGAGCCAAGTGTGGAACATGGAGCAGGCGAGCAACATGCAGGACAACCTCAAGAACGTGATGACGCAGGTGGATGCGATGAAGACGACGAATAAGGAGCTGAAGAAGCAGTACGGCAAGATCGACATCGACAAGATTGAGAGGTTGCAGGATGAGATGGCGGATCTGATGGATGTGGGTAATGAGATTCAGGAGAGTTTGGCGAGGAGTTATGATATCCCTGAGGACGTGGAGGAGGATGAGCTGGATGCTGAGTTGGAGGCGTTGGGGATGGAGGTTGAGATGGAGCATGAGATGGGTGGTGCTGTGCCGGGTTTCTTACAGGATGAGGTCGTGCCAGAGTTTGTGGACGAGCCTCCTCAGACTGAGGACAAGGTGAAGCAGGTTGCTGGTTAACGAACGGTGTTACTGGATCATTGTGGACTTCTAAGATTTCTACATGGATTTTGCTTGTCACGGCGTTGGTTAGGTTCGTAGGGTCACCCAAGCACATTATTTCACTCTTCCATTATTGTTACGAATGCATCAAACTTGTATTTTCTACTATCGATCCCGAGTATACGCAGGTGTCTAGCATGCACTTGAACATATAAAGCACTCAACAGTACTATCGCCAGTGGAACTCCTGGATCATGCAGTTATTCTCGATAAGACTCTGCCAAGCCAATATAACCCAACTCCCTCGCTCAAAAGAATGCTTTCTGATTTATACATTTATGCTTCAGAATTACAGATCTAGTCGACAGTTGCAAAGAATCGAACAGCTTCTTCCAATGCGGGATCCTTATTACAGAAATCCCATCCAACAATTGTTGGAGTTTGACTACAGCAGATAATTTTATGCGCGTCAAATTGTAGTTTGAAGACTCGTGCTGACGTGTTCTCGGCCGCGGCGATATGAGGATGATGGCCTGCATGATGGCCATTGTGGATTGGAGGTTGAGCTGGCTGTCCGGGAGGCGCACCTTGTGCATGAACAGCCGGAGGTTGCGCAGCTGGTCCTCCTGGGACGGGCACCGCATGAGGCATTTGACCGGATCTCGGGTTGGTACGGCCGCTATCGCTGGACATGTGAGAACTACCAGAACTCGACTGCTTTCGCATCGGCATCTGACGAATCTGGAGGTGAGCCAAAGCATCCGTTACCACCCCTCTAAGCTGGGCTCGGATCAAAGGCGACGTCTCGCGTTCGATGGCGGTTTGTAGGTAGGAATGATGAGCCAGCGCAATCGGGTATGTTGCAAGTACATGTTGTAACGAGGTGGGCCCAAGGGGAACCGCTTGGTCGATCAGCACTTGATATGAGCTTGCCGTTCGTTGAGAATCCCCGTGGTGATCGCGCAGCATCAAAGGCCCGAGAGGAGTGCCGCTCGTAGGCGGAGATCGAGGCACGATTGTGGACGTATGTGAAGACCTACTAGCCAGAGATCCGGCAACCGCGACGTTCGACGTTGCGCTCGACAAGCTGGCCGCAGCCTCACGCTGGGCAGCAGCAGCCGCCTCTTCCTGTCGGAGATGAATTGCGGGCTTCCAAACCCCTTCCTTGTCGCGTCGCCAGATAATAATGCTCTGATCATAGGAACCAGATACAATGCGACCATACTTTCGGCCTCCACCACCTCCCGGGGGAACCTTGGCACCGTATGCCTGAACATCCTGAGGTCGAGAGCTTCCAGCATTTGCCCGACGGTCTCTCCTATGTCTTCGGTCCATGGCATTGTCAATCTCACCAGCCTCAAGCGCGCGCATGTACTCAGCATCAACCGCCTTGGCCTCCGCCCAGTCTTCTGCTGTGCTGTACGGCAGATCACCGAATCCCGCCTGGACAGTACGCACCAGGTGGGCGTGTCCTCGCAACTGAGCAACCTTAAGGCCAGTAGGTGCATCAAAGATGCAGACTTCCCAATCACTGCTGCCACTAACGATTCTGCGCCCATCAAACTCCACGCACGCGATTCCCTTGTCGTGTGCCGGGATCGTCCGGGTACAGGCCTGATCTGGCCAACTCCATATCTTGATATGCCTATCTCCCGATACGGAAACAATGGTCTCGTCACGAACTTGAATCGCATTTACGGCAGCACTATGTCCATCCAGACGACCGATCATGGTGAATGGAGGCTTGACGGGAAGTTCCTGGGAAAGGTCCGGCTCATAACCGTACCTTCGCAGGTGAACAGGTACTGGACCGACTAGATCGCCGCCGTTATAGCCCAAATCGCCATGTCTCAAAGGGCGCCTGTTGAAGATCTTGATCGTCTTATCCTTGGAAGACGTAACCAGGATTCTTTTATCAAAACGCACATTGAGAACGGACTCGTGATGAGCTCTTGTTAGTTTCTGCACCAGCTCACCAGTCGAAAACTTCCAGATGAAGACGTTGGAGTCACTGCTTCCAGAAACAAGGAGATCTTCTTCAGGGTCAGCATCGAACTGGAGACACAGGACGGAGCCCATGTGTCCCGTCAAAGGTGGTCGGACAAGTCGGCGGGTGCGAACATTCCAGATACGCATGGTCTGATCCCTGCTACCGCTCACCAAGTAGTCTTTGTCGAACTGTAGAGCATAAACGCACTCTTGATGTCCTTCCTCGGGGAAATTGGGATGAGGAAATTGGAAAGTGGTGTATTTTCCAAGCTCCCAATTCGCCTCCAACTTCCGTCGCATGCCGTACAGATAGCGCCAGTTGATACGATATCGTGATCGACCCACATCCCAAATGTACAATGATGAAGGCGGTAATGTGTTGGCTGCATCGGCTAGCGACATTGAGGCGAGAGAGGACTCGGTATCGTCGCTGGGTTCTTTACGCTTTCCTCTGCTGTCGGACGATGATGAAAGTGTTCGATCCAAGCTCGGGTTTCTACTCGACAACCCATCAAGGTCCATCTCGCCCATGGGCACGATCGCAGGTCGACTCGACGAGAATGAGGAAGAAGGGCTACCGAACATGCTTCCACCAGCCAAGGTCTCGCTAGGTCCAGGCGTGCGGTCACCATCTGTCATCTCGAGGTCCTCATCCGAATTGACAACGGCACGAATCTTGTTGGGGTGGGCGTCCTGCATCGACTGGAGTCGGTTAAGGTGACGAATTGAGTGATCGAGGCCGTTGTTAACCTTAGTCTCACAGGCTTCGATCTCGCTCATGATGGTCTTCCACCCCTCCATATAGTATAGGCGCTCCCATAGCTTTCGATCAAGCGCCAACTCGTACCAGGCGCGGCATGTCTGCGTAACGCTCACGAGGGAAACAGGATCGAGAAAACCTAGAATCTTAAGACAGATCTCAGCGGGAAGGTATTGAATAAAATCGATGTAAAGTCTTGGATTCAGTCGGTGGACGATCTCTGCGATGACGGACGTGGGCAAGTTGTCGAGTAGCGCCATGGTCAGTTCTATCAACAATCAGCAAATAGACCCCAGCAATCTGATCAACACAACGTACCTGTTCTGACCTCGAGGGGCAGAAGCGACGAGTTCGCGACAAGCCATGTGCTCAGGTCGGAGGGAGAACGCAGCGTAGCAAGAGCAGTCGATAGAGCGCTCGATAACTCTTGATTGACGGTCGGTGTGAGAGGATCTTCGGAGTAACCCTCGTCGGGTTGATGTGCAGGTGAGAAGGGATCCATCGAGGGCAAGGCCTCGTTCTTATTCGACATTGGGATATTCGAGGCCTCGGGCCCCTGTTGATGTAGCAATTCGCGATGATCTGGCGGCAAGACGGTTGAGCGCAAGCCAGCGGTCAGAGACGGAAAAAGATACGTGATGCGTATGCGTGGGCGGCGTAAGCCTGGCGGTTAAAAACGTTGAGATGATAGTGTCACAACAGAACGAGCACAGCAGGCAACAAGGAGCCGTCGAGATGTCGTGACGCAATCGAAGGAAGGGGCTTGAGTGAAGGTGCTAATACAAGAAATAACAAGTCTATCGGCAAGAACAAAGACTCGAACAAAGTTGGTGGATGATATGTGACCAAAACAAGTAAAGAGACGGAGGATGGATGGATAAAGATGGATAACCAAACATTCAAGGATGGTGGTAATGGGCGGGCGGGATGGAGTGCTCGGGAAGATTAGAGAGAGAGCCCAGTGGAGGTGGAGGCTCCGAATCAAGGTCCAGGCCACGACCAGACCAAAACAAGTCCCCGCTCATCTGAGATTTGGCATTGGCTGTTGCCCTGGAATGGCCTGGGCTTGCACTCGCTCTGCCGAGAGGGGACGGCAGCCAAAAAAGGGAACCCTTCCCAACTGGCTCTAGCGGTGGAGGAATGGCTGAGCGCTTATGCAACTGAAGCAGCCCTACAGAATTTGTTTGAAAAGATTCGTGAAAATGATGCGATATTAAAACATCGCTTATACCAGTATCTGACTAGATCTCAAGTTCTAATGCTTTGCGACAGTCAAAACCTCTGCCAACGTTATCATCTGGCTATGCCGAATCTACAGGGCAGTCTAAACTGTATCTCGATGTACCCACTCATACGCGGGAGGCGTCGATGATAAACTTTGGGTAGGGTGGTCTAAACATCGGCATCGGCATCAACATTAGAATCTGTCAGCATTACATCAACAACTCTCGATCGCCTTAGTCAGGCACCAGCCTGCATTCCTCACAGCTAATCGCTTCATTACTGAATATCACAGCCACGACTTGTTTGTGAACAATAAGTAGCCTACTGTGTCCTTCTTAATGTCGCGTGACCTATTCCTCATTATCTGTCTTGCAGCTTTGTAAATTTGGCACATCACCACCATATGAGACTCACAAATTATGTTGGGTGCCAAATTGCATCCTAGGCTCTAGATAAACTTGAAAACTTTAGCTCTTCAAGTTGAGTGATGTTTTTATTTATAGTAATGAGCTTCAAGTTCCCCTGGACTCGGAAGAACTACACTCACTAGGTATCCTCCCGCTCACCCCTTTTCATCTTCTGAATATACCTCCCGAGCTCCTCAACCTTTACATGTTTATCTTGCTTCCTGTATACATTTATTAGGTTTCTTGCAGTTTGCAGTGTCTGAGGATGCTTCTCCCCAAGTGTTCTCTTCAGCCCCTCGAGCACTTGCTCTCCTGTCTCTTCAGCTTTCTTTAGTTGCCCTAGACCGCAATATATACCAATTAAATCTGCTTTGGCAACCAGGATTCTCGGGTGTTCTTCGCCTAATGTTCTCATGCAAGTATTGACAACTTGCATTCCAGTCACCTCTGCCTCAACCCAATTGCTCTGTCGTGCATATAAAGCTTGCAGGTAGGACATGATATTCAGCGTCAGAAAATCCTCCTCCCCGAAGGCATTTTTGCTTAATTTGAAGGCCTGTTCCATCAGCTGCTTGCTTTCTTCTAATCGGCTCAGCCACATGTATGCCAGTCCCAGGTCCGCCATGCTCTTCATCGTAGCGTAGTCCGCTTCACCCCATTTCCTCTTTGATATTTCTAGCACTCGTTCAGCAAGCAAAGCAACCTTGTCCCACTGGCCCCAATACAAATACAGCTTTGTCAGAATTGCCATGCAGGACAGAGTCGATCGATGCTCGTCGCCAAAAGCCACCCTTTCGGTTTCAAGTAATTCTTCCAGGAGTTTTGAGGCTTGGAGATAGAGGCCCTGATAAATTAGAACTTGCCCCAATAGCCCCAAATCATTGAGAGTGCGGCTATCGTCACCCCTCGCTATCTTCAGATAGCCTGCAACCGCTCTGCGAATCATCTCTTCGGCGGATCTGTATCTCCCTTGAAGAAGAAGAACTTCAGCCAGCATTGTCAATATATGGAGGGTCTCAACATGCTCGGAGCCGAACAAGGCCTCTGCCACAGATAGTTCTGATCGTAGACGATCTTCTTCATCTTGTTTGTAACGATACTGCTGGGGGACTAATGTAGATCTTGACGGTGGATAAGCAGGACTTGTAGCTGATAGATCGGAAGCCGGGAGTTGGACTGGAAGAGCTCGAAAGAAAGGCATTGGACTTTGTCCGGTGAAATTACTGCCGCGGCCTTGAATTATTCCTCGTACGGAGAGTGCGGGAGAAGATGCCACTGGACTTTGGGCTACTGGTGTGATGCCACCGGAGGAGAAGGTGAGGCTCATTTCTGATAAGGCTGGGCTGTGGGCAAGGGAGCCTCTGTCAGAGATTGTTCTGCAATCGACTACGGATGGGGTAGCTATGGTATCCAAAGTCAGCTGCATTAACTTGAGGCTTTTCGGAACTGAACTTACATGCTGCAGAACTCGGAGCATACAGATCATTTCGTGGAACATTATTCCTGTCCATCCATCGGTCGATCTTACCGGCGTCAACCTCTTTGCCTCTGACGGTGAAACACAGCTTCCTTTTATCAGTCTCGACAATCTCTCTTTGTTGATGCTTCCGGACGATGGCTTTCATCTCCACTTTCTTGACATTCTTGTCTTTGCCCCATTTGGTTATTCGGGTCTGATACTGTCGTGGCCTGACACAGATCAGTAAGCCACGAGTCTGACTCCATTAACGTTGAGATCACTTACTGAGCGGTGAAGCCGAATTCCTCCTCGATTATGGATTTGACCTTCTGAAGTGGCAACTTTTGCGTCTCATAGAGTTCGAGGATTCGGTCTTTGAATGGCTCAAAGTCCTCATCACGTAGAGTCGGGGCCTTTTTCTTCCTGCTCTTTCGGGTAGGACCCGTTGTAGGAATAGGCGTAGTTTGGGCGGCCCCCAAACCATCCATGTTGTCAACAGAGGAGCCATCCTGGAGTCCTTGGATGAAGGAGTCATAAGCTGGATCCGGTGGAGCATATGAATGGCTCTGGTCTATGACAAATTGTCCATCAAGAGTCTGTTCGTGAGGAGCTGGAACATTGAAACTAGGAGGTTGGTGGGTGCCAGGAAATGGTTGACCGAAATTGTGGAATTCACTGAAATCGTTTGGCGTTGTGAACCAGGGAGGATCCATGGTGGGTATTGGTGACACTTCACAGTAGCCTTATTAGCAGGCGAATCGACCACTGCTGTCAGGGAAGACGCTGAATAAAGATGGATAGAATGAATAGAGACCGAAGAGAGAGAGAGCGGTGTCGTAAAGAAATTTAAAAGAAACAAAAAAGAGAAAAGAAGGCTCCCACGAGGGCCAACACGTAAGAGTCAGTCAGCCTCACCACATTTTACAAAACTACTATTTTGCGGTGAAGCAGGGAGGAAACAAAACAACAATTCTTCAAATCCCTGTACGCCACGGGATTCAATCCAATCGTCGAGGAGAATGCAAAACTACAATTTTGAGCTGGGACATGGGTGTCATGCAAGCAACCAACAGCCACTAATAAGCACGGAACCTCTATCCTGGGTGATGGAAAGATTTACCTAGTTAAGTCTGGTAAGCTTTTAGGCCAGTTCATTTTGGCACCTTGATTTAATGTCAGAAGTCTCTTGGCTCACCCAGACCTGCTCTTCATGCAAGGAAGCCATATTCACTTTTACGGCTGCAAAACTACTATTCTTTTTTTTGGAGCACTATTAAAAAGGGCTATGGCTTCTTTATACCGTATTAAAGTTCGGTATGACTTTCTTCACATTGTTTTCGATGACAAGTTCAAAGAAATCATTTTGTTGGTCTCAGCAAGCATACACAAAGCCAAACCATCTTTACCAGCAATACAAACAAGATTGAAAGCGTCATGACTCAATCGATGCTTCCTGCCGAAGTCATCATCTCCATCATATTCGGCATCCTTCAATTGATCGTGGGACTCGTGTCACTGTGGCAACAGCACTACTTTCGCTGGACCGCGCGTAAGTCCTGTATCACTTCAAAGAAACCACGAAGAGCTGACAAGGTAGGAACTCGCAGACGTGGAAGACGAAGAAACACTTTCTGAGAATCTGAAAAAGACAGAATTCTCATGGCTTGACCAAGTTTGGGTATGGCAGTGTATGGACATGAGTTGAAGAATTCAAATCTAAATGGCGGGCACTGGTGAAGCAGTTGAGACTTATGGCTAAGAGATTGAATCAGCGCAGAGAACTTAGATGTTAGAGTAGACCGTCTTCAAGACGAAGCACGCTGGCATTACCTAATATAAAATATAGTACCTTTGCTTTGTGATTATTTATTTGGCTCAAGTCATATTACTTCATCTAATCATCCAGGTATCCGCCTTACTCCTCAGAAAATCAATGAAAAGTCTTCCATGTCCAACGGAAACTCCTCCAAAATCATATTCCAATCCGGAACAGCAACCTCACTCCCACTCTGTACCGCCTGCCCATTCGTCCCCTGCATTTCCATCCGCTGACCCTCATTCCACTGCACACCCCCGCTCTCCCTCTCAACCTGCTGCATCAACAAAAACGCTCTCTCCCTCAACGTCGTGAGCACCGTCCACTTCAGCCCATTCAGCGGCTTATCCTCCCTCGATTTGAAATTCTCATGCTGCAGCTCCACGGCTGCAAAGGCTCGCTTTGCTAGTTCTCCACGCGGACACACGCACAGGTGGCGCAGGATGAAGAGCATTATGTGGTATTGGGGATATGAGCGGGCGAGCCACTGGTAGGCGACGAGGTCGTCGTCTTGCCACATGAGGTTGGAGAGCTCGAGGAGTTCGACTGCTTCGGTGAGTTCGGCTTCTGTGGCCATTGGGGGCTGGTCATCGGGTGAGCGGAGGATCTGCCATTGGCGACGAGACACTACATCGACTTTGCAGAGAATTAGACGTGCGGTTCGGATCGTCATTCTTTGTTCGGGTATCACGGGGTTGCAGCGCTGCAAGATTCCTTCAACTTTATCAACGGCATCTTTGATGACCCGTCTTCGTACACCTTCATCTGGTATGCCATCCGCAGAGCAACTCATGTGGAAGAGATGAGCCCAAGCCTGCGATGACTGGTTGCAGCACAGTTGTAGCGTCATCCGCGTCCAGTCCGGCCTTGAAGGTGGAAGCTCTTTCATCCCTGGGGAAAGATCGCTATCGTGTAAGTTCCGCGGTAGCTCAACACCGTGAACGGTAGTAGCGGTTGGGTTCTGTAGCCCATAGTCCTCGGCGCCTCTTCCATCACGCTCTTGGAAATACCACCATATCCGACGTCGCATTTCTGACTCAAAGGGTGAAAGACCAAGCTTACTGCCGTCTCTGTGCAAACCTATTGACTGAGCGGCTCGAAGTGCGAGGCCATTCATGATCCAGACAGCTCGACATGAGTTATGGACCCGCATGGCGGCCTGCGTTGGGTCAGTGAATACTTTTGATTTTCATTAACGAACTCACCCCATAAATAGCCATAGCCTGTAGCGAAGCGATTGTGGGATTCTCGAGGAAGTCTGATTGGGCCATTGATTGCTCTAAACACATCCTATACCGAAGGAGAGCTTGTTTTTTGTCTTCACCAGTTATGTCAAGCGCGTCATCGGAGGGCGTGGCCGTGATCGCAGCGAAGTAGATGGCAAAACAAAGAGCCAAGTTCTCATTTGAAGCTTTAGTAGGGTCGCCTATGACTGTGTAGAGTGTTGTCTCGGCGGTAGGGATGTGCAGAACCTTGACGTATGGATCAACACCATCGACAAAGACTTTCCATAGTCGAATAGCCACACGTCTTTGAGGATGGTAAATTGCGGTAGATACTGATGCTATTCCTGCTGATAGCCATCCAATGGGATTCATGTGACATATGGGAGAGTCAACTTCGTGAGGCGGCGGCTCTCTGGGCGTTGCCAAGGCCATTCGCACATCATCTTCCTGGGCGTGTGTTAGTACAAGATCCATAAACTTCTGGAACGTCTTTACCTGCTCGATGACCCGTGAGAAGAGAACTTCATTAACATAGTGACTACTTGTTCCCTTGTTGAGCAACAGACCCTCACGAGAACCTCTGGCCCTCTCTCTGGTCTCAGCGTCTGTAGCTGTACTAGCTGGTGTTGGAACACTATTCGCAGAAGTCACTGAACCTGCAGACACCGTCGGTTGCGGCGACACATCTTGCCCAGCCTTGAACGCCTCAATAGTCTTCTCCATCTGCGAAATCCGACTTGCAACATCATTGATGGTCGTCTTCTTGGCCCGTCTCGCAGGCGGTCCAGCAGGTGGATACGAGCACTCAAAGCCAGACCGAACGCACTGCGAACAAGGGAAGTTCTTGTCACAGCGAACTTTTCGGCGATGACATACGGCGCACGACCGAGTCCGGGGCCGAGAAGACATGATGTGGTATTACACCGACCGATTAATTGACAGGCCGAGAGCTGTGGTATTTTACGGAGGAGGATTCGGTCTTTGTAAGCTGAGATCACCGGGTATTATCTCCGTGGCCGGGGTATTCGAGATGGTGAGATCAATGACGAGCTCTCATTCGTCGCGGTCGATCTTGTCGACAAACTAGCGTCGGCTTCGGTGGAGATGTACGTTCCGATACCGAAACAGCGAATCAGAGACTTGAGCTCGGCGACAAACAGTCCACCATTTTCGGCCTTTGGAGGTCTCGCGTCGCGAAATTAAGTGACTTGAACGAATGGCCGTGACTATGGAGCTCCATAGGGCGTGCTATGGACCCCTTTTAGGCTCAGATCTGCTGTTGCATCTGGGACTTATAAACTCTCGACGCCCATGTCATGTCACCTAACTAGAGCCTCAAAGCAACCCTCGATCAGATAAAAAAGCATCTTCTCATCATGGCTGCTCAACAAACCACGGCGCCTTCGTCGCCTCGCAATTCGGAGCTCACGCTTCAGAACCAGGTTGGTTACAACAACGAAAAGTCTGATCTTGAGGAGGGTACCACACAGCCTAAGCCTGCGGCTGCACCAGCTGGAAGTGGCGCTCCTGATGGTGGTCTTACAGCCTGGCTTGTTGTTCTTGGCGCATGGTGTACCTCGTTTTGCAGTTTTGGCTGGATCAACAGTAAGTGTCATGCTGTGTGTTTCTGTGGCGTCGACTAAATTATTCTAGGTGTTGGCGCTTTTCAGGAATACTACCAGAATGATCTTTTGAAGCAGTACTCGTCGAGTACTATCGCATGGATCCCTTCGCTTCAGATCTTCTTCATCATGGGGATGGGTCCGATTATCGGGAAGCTTTACGATAGCTATGGACCGCGGTGGTTGATTTTTGTTGGAAGTTTCATGCATGTCTTTGGTATCATGATGGCGTCGATTAGTACCGAGTACTACCAGATTCTTCTGGCTCAGGGTGTATGCTCTGCCATCGGCGTCTCAGCCATCTTCCAGCCAGGTAAGCCTCATCTTGCCCTCCAAATGAAGCCTGCTAACATATTCAGCCCTATCGACGATTCACGGATGGTTTGACAGCAATAGAGGAGCTGCCTTTGGCATCCTTTCAACCGGTTCTAGTATCGGTGGCGTCATCTTCCCCATCATGGTAACTCGCCTCATCAAGCAAGTCGGATTCGGGTGGTCCATGCGAATCTGTGCCTTCATGATCCTCGGACTTCTCATCATCGCCAACCTCACAGTCAGATCGATTCACCCTCCTAACCCTCAGAAGGTCACCCGTGCCCAGCTGGCCAGGCCATTCCACGAGCCAGAATTCATCTTCTGTATGCTTGGATTCTTCTTCTTCACCTTCGGAATCTTCATTCCTATCGACTACCTGCCCGTCCAGGCCCTTCATGCTGGCGTGGACCCCAACCTTGTTCAGTATTTGATTCCCATACTCAACGCAGCCAGTCTTTTTGGCCGGATTAGTTCAGGAATTCTTGGTGATAAGATGGGCCGCTACAACATCTTTGTTATTGTCGGGTTCCTTTCTGGTCTCTGGATTCTTGCCCTTTGGATCCCCTGCAACTCACAGAACGGCATCATTGCCTTTGCAGCCTTGTTTGGTTTCTGCTCTGGCGCATACGTCTCTCTGATTGCACCGCTCGTTGCTCAGATCTCCCCTCTTGCAGAAATTGGATTCCGTAGCGGAATAGTCTTCTTCGTCTCCTCGATCGGTGGACTCACCACCAACCCAATCAACGGCGCCATCCTCGAGAAGCCAACAGGCTGGCTTGGAGTCAAGCTTTTTGCTGGTATCTTTTGCCTGACTGGCACGGTTTTCATCCTTGCTGCGAGAATCCACCGTGTTGGATGGAAGATCACAGCTACCTTTTAAAAGTGTATTGGACGTTGTTTTGATTTTCGGGGATATACCAGGATGCATTGCATTGTTTTATGAAAAATGAAAGCCGAGAGCTTTACATGTCACCACTCAACCGCACTAGACTTTTCATGATAGACAGACAAATAATAACCTGACTGCATTTGCAGCTTTTGAAAAACCCAAGCCTATATCACGGATGCAACGGATGATACTTACCTTTTGGAACGTCGAGTTTTCTCCTCAAGTGAGACATCATGGCCAAGGCCCTCATCATTCAGGCCTCCACTAGCAGTCTCGTCTGACCTCTTTCATCAATTCTTAGCTTACTTTGAGACGAGGTCAGCCATCCAACCATTGTTTAACAAATTGAGTGACTCCAATCAAGGGTTTGTTATTAGGCTATAGTAAGTCTAAGTAAGATACACGCAACCTCAATAACTCCAAAGGAGATGACTCGTTGTTAGATCCAACACTTGGCCGCATAATATTCAATCTTGACGCATGCCAAGACTGATCCATGCAATTTGATGTCGAGTGTCCTTGAGTGTCTAAATCTGCGCTGATAAGTGGATCAATGTTACACCGTCTTTCAGTAGAAAGCTCAATTGAATTCACATAAATGCATATATACGTCACTGAATTTATTATATAAAACTCCCCGAGGCCATCTCCAAATTTATAAAAAGTCTCTGCGAACCTCGGCTTGCATATTGTTGGGCTGAAGGATTGTTTTGCTGGGACCGCTCCAATACCCAAAAGCAGCAATTCTTCCGCATAAACGTCCGACGGACTTTATACGCGGTCCCCAACATAGAATCTGACAGCCCAAAAATCCATGTCAGCAATCGACACATTACTCGATCCTCTGAAACTAAAAAACTTAGTTTATTTTAAGGAGATATATAAAATGTCAATGCCTCCCATGGACCTCTCCCTTGTCAATTCCTCGTCAGCACAGCCTATACCCTTTTATTTATCATCAGTCTTTTTTATGCTATAGAAAATGTCGGGCAAAAAACTTCCTGAGCTCGCGGGCTTCAAAACCATCAACGCCAAACTCCTCGTCAGCGAGGAGACTTCAGAGAAACCGCCCGCGGACCATCCAGCTGCTGTTGTCATCTACGGCTGGGGCGATGGACTTGCCAGACATGTTGGAAAATACGCTGAGGGCTATCGCGCTCTCTTCCCTCATTCCAAGATTCTCATCATCTTGAGTCCTATTTCGGATGCCATGTTCACAGGTCTTGAGACGCGAACACGCGCTATGCAACATGTTATCGACAACCTCGATGGCCTTCTCGATGAAAAGACAGCGCCTATTCTTATTCACAGCATGTCCAACACCGGTGCCATCAGCTACGCCACTACGCTAAAGGCTTTCAGGGATAAGAATGGTAGACAGATGCCTCATCAACTTCTTGTCCTTGACTCAACGCCCGGAAACCCGTTTTGGTCGTGGGAGAGACTAGGTCAATGGTCGCACGCCATGGCCCTCGGCACCGCCAAGTTCTTCCCCTGGCCTTTTGTCATCACCAAGGGCATCTGGGGCTTTGTCCTAACCTTGGACGTCATTATCAAGAAGCTCACAGGCGGAGAACCTTCTGGTGCTTTCGCCCTGCGAGTTGTGGACGACACAAACTACGAGACACTAGACTCCAAGCGATTGTATCTGTATAGCAAGGAGGATCAGATTATTTCTCATATGGATATTGAGGGCTATATTGCCGAGTCTCAGCAGAGAGGCTACGAGACGAGACAGGAGCTGTTTGTGGATACTGACCATGTTGGACACATGCGTGAGCATCCTGAGCAGTACTGGAAGGCAATCTCGGAAGCCTGGAAGTGGAGTAATGACGAGTAAAATGGTTATTGGGTTTGATTTTGTATGATTTGTTGTCATGACTAGCGTTGTTATACCACCAGAATAGATCTTGATAATTCCAGTTTCAATATTTAACGTCTTTTATAGCAAGAATATCTAATGCTTCCACCTCCGGCTGGAACTTTCACGGATGGCAGCATCACCAAATGACTGTCTATACACCATAGATTCAACTCTATTCGGATTTCGCCATGTGCTAGCTTGATATAGTTTATTGATATATCATGACCTAATGAATCCCTATTTGGAAACGACGCCTCAAAGCTCAACAGTAGCCGAATAGCCATGGAACGCACCCACAGGGTTCCGATGACCAGCAATCTCAGCGTTCTCAACTTCATCCCTGATTTGCTGAACCTCCTCCGAGGAAAGCTTCACTTCCAGGGAACCCACATTCTCCTCCATATACTTAATCTTCTTCGTTCCAGGAATCGGAACAATATCCTCGCCCTGTGCTGACAGCCACGCGAGCACCAATTGACCCGACGTGCAGCCCTTCTTATCTGCAATTGCCTTAAGGCGTTCAACAAGAACTAGGTTCTTTGGAAAGTTCTCGGGGCTGAAGCGAGGTAACATGCGGCGGAGGTCGTCGGGCGCAAAGTCATCACTGCTTTTGATTTGACCTGTCAAAAAGCCACGACCCAGAGGCGAGTATGCGAAGATGGTAATTCCGAGCTCACGGCATGTAGAGAGTATGTTGTGTTTCTCGATATCCAATGTGAAAGGATTGTACTCAACCTGGATGGCGTCGACCGGGGCAACAGCGTAGGCTCGGCGGATGTCGCTGGCGGCGCATTCAGAGATGCCGATGGCTTTGATTTTGCCGTCTCTGATACACATATATCAACGTGGTTCAAGATATGAGGGTCTTTTGGTAGTGTAGCTTACTGCTTAGCCTTGGCCATCAGCTCCATCGTCTTTTCGACAGGTACCTTTGTGTCAAGACGATGAACATAGTAAAGATCAACGTAATCAACGCCCATCTTCTGTAAACTGCCCTCGAGGCACTCAGCAAAGAACTCGGGACTATTGTCGGCCCAGAATCTCCATTCGCCTTTGTCATTGAAGCCGGTTTTTATAGCAAACTTTGTGGCAAGGAATATATCAGCCCGACGCTCCGGGTGCAGTTTGAACCACTTTCCGATCAGGACCTCGCTGTCGCCGTAGGCATTGGCTGTGTCCCAGTTCGTGTAGCCGAGCTCCCAGGCGCGGTCCAGAACTGCTAGGCGTTTCTCGTCATTTCTAGGGGCGTGAGTGTCAGTACGAAGGCTATCTCACTTATGGAATAGGGAGTTTACTCAATGGGCCCATAGACTGCACTCAAACCCATCAATCCGAATCCGAGAGCAGGTATTTGTCGTCCCGTCTTGCTGAAAGGTTTAGTGGGAAGAGATGCTGGAGGCGCCATGATGATGAAGGGGAATACTACGTGATCAGTGAGTCAGGAAAGGAGAGTTAGTGGGTTGGAAAACGGAGTTGCGAACCAGATACCGACCAGACTTTATACCCTGTCCGCCTCTGTCGATCACGAAGTGTTTGATAGTTATGTTTCAGGGCATTGATTTCGTTTCTTTCATCGACTTACACATAACATGATCCCTATCACCGAGAATTAACCCCGGATATATGCGTAGTGGTTGTCTGGGGAGAGGAGCTGCGTCTTAACTCCGAACAATCAAGCTTAACTCCAGCTTGTAAGTGAAGATCTTACAACGTCCACTGCTGTCCAAGCCAAGCCGAGCAAACTCCGCTCTGAGCTCCGCCATACTTCCGTATAAGAATGACGGGATGCATCTTGGAGGGCTAAGAGCTAGACTCTCCTTTCACGCCTTCCAAGGTCAAAGACTATATATCGGAAGTTTGTAACATCTTAAGTAAATAGTAAAGTGTTTGAGAGAGCCAACATCTTAGAGTTTCATCCTTGTTAACTTTCGTATCGGTAGTGATTAGTTAATATCACACGCAAAGCACCATGATACTATCAGGATATCTCGGCCAGGTGACCGAAATCGTTGTTTTTGGTGTTTGCGACAAGGCTGCCAATTAATAGCAATTGATTTGCTGATATTCGAGCTGTTGGTTCAATGTGGCCATACAAGGGAAATATGTATCGATACGTAGTACTACTACATTAACCTCTCTCACATATTCTGAGGTTGGTGGGATCGGCATGTAGCCGCTCTTCTGGCCTTTGGATCTAGATAGTAACGGAGAAGGGTTTGGCCTGTTCTTTGTGATCTTTATGCCTTCCAACTCGGTCTCCCAATTCCGGAAAATATTATAGCCTTCTTACGGATCAAGCTGATTAGATAATCCCACTACTGGTGTCACGTATCATCGACTACGATAAAAGACACCCAAAGGGGGAAAAGATTCAGGGCCTTAATCATAAATGACAAAAGACTTAGCTGAATTAGCATAAATTTAGGACTTTAAGTCTAGATAATGAAAGGATTTAGGTAAATTAGCATAAACTTAGGATACCTTTTGGCAAGTTTGTTTGACCCTCTTCCTAGATGAGCATCATAGCTGCTTCTTGCGACTGGTCCCGAATATGACGACACCATCATTTATCCCTCTAGGCAATATCTGTACCCTTGACTTGCTCTTTTCCACTCTCTGTGGCCTCTTCGAGCACAGGTCAGGGACATTCTTGCACTTCTGACAGGGCTCAAATAAATGATTATCATCACACGACCAAAACAGACCCTCATAGCATCCGGAGGCCGCGAATCCTCTGATGCAGCGCAGACTCACAGCAAGATACGTGTTTCTACGGCCCCCTGGAAGAGGAGACCATTGCCGACACACCTGGTCTGGCTGCTGCGGAACTATCAGGTCCCCAACCTCGTGTGCGAAGAAGACGGGGATGAACTTTGTGAACGGCAGCCAACATGGCTGAGACCCGAATATCCGGGAAGCATACACTTGCCGCCGTTGGCTTGTAGACCTTTCAAACCCATCTACGAGTTCAAGCCAGTCCCAGCCCTTAATGGTGGACCGACCCAGCGACAAGGTTCCAGGGGCACCCTCATCACTGCTTGTATTGATACTCCTCGTCTTGTGGATTCGGCCATATAGCCTCTTGATAATGCCCGAGATCTTTATATCTGAAGGATCCTCATCAGCCATCTTCTCGATAGCAGTGCGCTCCGAATAACTTCTATTGGCGAGGACGTTGAATGCAGCGGCGCCTCCGTCAGCACTCGCAGTAGCATACTGGATGCCTCGTAGACCTTCCTGCTGGGCCCATATGTTGAATAACTCGAGGATCATAGATAGTTCGGAAACCATCCATGCGCGCTCGTTCTGACGTTGAGTGTCATAGATGATGACTGGCTTATTCTGCGAGATCCGCAGGACTTGCTTGTAGCTTAATTCCTTCTTCTCCTCAACATCGCGCTTAAGGCCATTCCTCATTTTGAACCCTATGGAACCCTCGGCTTTAGCACCCCCTGCACTTGAACCCACAGTAAGTGAGGTCAAGGATGCCTCAATGTTGGGCCTTTCGACCTCTGCACGTGAGTATTGTGGTTCGTTGTGATATTGGCGGCGGGCCTCCGTACCCAACTGCACCAGAGCCTTCTCACAGTATCCCAAAACTGCGATTGATGTTCTCAGGGTCTTGTAGTCCGGAATTTTGGTCCACAACGGTCCACCATCTCTGTCGGGGGCGATGGCTGGGTCTCGATCTCCATCGTCATCCAGGGTCTTCTCTTTCAAATGCCATTGGACGACTGGCTGTTGACCTGGATGCGTCTTGTAAGAGGTTGGGTAGAGGAAAAAGGAGATGCCATCGAGATAGATACCAGTTGCAGTACCCTTGTCGTCCTCTAGGCTGACGTCGCAAACTATCTCAGCCAGTTCAAGCATCGCATCAAAAGGCATCTGCAAGCCAAGGACTCCTGGGTGAACTGGAACCTCAAAGCCCTCGGCTATGACCGTGGAAGGAAACAGAGGGGTCCAACAAGTGCCGGGTGTGCCATGATCTAGAGGTTTCAACTCTTCCAATGAAATACGAAATTCTTGGACCTTATCATCGACCCTTGGTGCATGCAGGAAGCTGACCGAAGAACTGGTAGTCATTTTCGGCTCGGGCAGTCGGAAGGTCGCTACAATCCAGCAAAGAAACTGTGAAAATACTGATATCTGAGTTCGAGATCCTTTGAAGAGCACTACTGCAGTGTCTTCAGAGTCTCCGCTCATGAACAGTGGCCGGTTGACTGCAGGTTCTTTCGGAACTTGGGTGCCTTGACGTCGTTAGCATCACTACCACCAACGAGGAGAGATTAGACACACCTATCGAAGGTAGCTTTTGAACTAGAAATGCTTCTAGATCTTCCAGAAACAATATGCCGTCATCTTTCCAGGTTGCTGAAACATATTCCCGGCAGCAGACCGCCCAAGAATTTGAAGAAGTCCCTGTTATAGTGAGGATTGGGCCAAGATTGGTGCTGCCGTCGAGTTCTTCCTGGACGCAAACTGGAACCTGCCATTGAACAGGAAATTTGGCCAAGCAGGTGTTTCTGCCATCAAAACTCTCATCCAAGACGTCAAAGACCTTCGCTTCAATCATCTGTGCAGCCGCTAAGTCACTATTCTTGTCAGCATTTAAGAGCCTTTCAGGCGAGAATTCCTTCTTTCTGCCCGTTATCGAATGCGGTTCTCTGATAACCAGGCCAGCGTCATTAATCTGCCGGATTCGTATGGATTGGCGCTGACTCTGGCGGCTACGGTCTGTGAATCTTTGCGTAAGTCTTAATCGACTATCGCATGAATATGTGTATTTTCTCTCGACCACATGTGCCTCGACTGCGGTAGGCGCTTTGGTTGGTGTTTTGCGGGGGCCAGGTGCGGGCTTCGCGATGTAGTCCCTCTGATCATCATCCTGGACTCTCCGGTCGACATCCTTAAATTTCTCGAGCAGCTCGCCGATGGAGGCTCTTTTCACATCCTCCGTTTGTACAACAACCATGTATTTCTCAACGATGTCCAGAATATCATGAATATAGTTTGTGCATGACTCGTGATGATCAAGCCTTCGAATGAACTGATGAAGCTTGTCAGCTGCTCATCTAAGATTTTATGGAGCTCGTGGTGTTCCTCTCCACATTGACTTACATCTGATACTTGTGGTTTGACTGTGAAGCGGCGCAGCTCATCATCCTCTAGTTTGACAATTGCAAAGAACTTGTCAGCCCTCAGGACACCTGAAGCGTCCTCCTCTGTCAGTCGAGCACGTGAGAATGCCTCGCAAAGCTCCCAGCCCCCTAACAGCCAGCAGACCATCTCAAGTAGGACACAACCGAAAGACCATATATCAGAAGATCGCGACATAACTCCACCTTCAATATCAATCTCTGGGGGCGCATAGGTGTACGTGTAGCCCACGGTTGTGTTTTTTGTCCGAGACCTGGTGCGCTCCCGGTGAAATTTGGTGAGCCCAAAATCTGCCAGAACAAGTAAGCCGTGAGGTTCATCATCCATTTCAAACCAAAGAATGTTCTCGGGCTTGATATCCCCATGCCGGCCATAAAATTGTATGCCTTGGGGATTGTGAATAGCATCCAGGGCCGCAAGCAAACCGAGAGTTTGTGAAGACATCCAACGGATAACGTCGAGATCTCGGTTCCCAGTTTCCGAAAAAGGGTCAGATTTCCAAAACTCGTAAAGATTACAAGCAGCCCAAGGAAATATCATGTGATATCTGTCATGTAGTTCAAAGGTTGCCAGAAGTTGAATGATATGCCGATGGCCGACGCCATTGAATCGTTGAAGTCCTTCAACTTCGTTGTCGTACTCATAACGGTCCTCAAGCCTGACTGTTTTGATGGCAAAGATGCCTTTTGCGGCAGATTTCTAGCAGTAACTTGTCAGCCCATCTTAATTTCGCAAATCGCTAGAATGTTGACCAACTCACCACTCCTCGCAGAACCTTGTCAAACCCGTGAGACGACTTGTCGATCATGATAGGTTTAATTGTTCCATAACCGCCTTGGGTTATATGTCTGTCGAATTTCCCCAGTCTAACATCGGACTCATCGAGACGACACCAAGGTAAGATGGTTCTCTGGTTGAAAACGTGATTAAATACCCGGTTACTGTCTGTAGGAGCATGAAAGAAAGGGGTCGTGAATCTCCATTGCACCATTTCAAAGTAATCCAATTGAGAGGCGCGAAAGCTTCTGAAGCAGCCAAGGGGATTTTCATCGCGTTCCTTCCGGAATACAGCATTCTTTCTTACATCCACAGTGAGGGGAAGGTCACCGTCACAGACTCGATGTTGAATGAATTCATGAATTTGTCCTTCTTTTTCAATCATGACCAGAGTTGCAAAAGTCCTCAGGTACGTGTGCTCACCTGAAGGCACTGGAAAAGGCTTATCCTTGGGCGCATCAGCCTCGTTGACATATAACGGCCCAATTTGATCCGCATATTGTGATGCAAGATCGCCGTACTCTTTCTTTAGATGAGTCTCAATGCATGTCTTGGTCAAGATTCTCGACAGGGTTAAGAACGGTAGGAATCTCTGATGATAACCCGTGCCTTCTACAAAAGAGGATCTTAAGCGGTCCGCAAGGTCAAAGGACTCCTCGAGGCTGTAAGTACCCAAAGTTTCATCGGTGACTGAAATTGTAGGAGTAGTTGTGTTGTCCATGCTGTGCAGGATGAAACCCGTAGTGGAGTAACTGCTGAGACCTGTCTTGGGGAAGAAAGAAAACGCAGGACCCTTGATCCTAAATGGCAAAAAGACTGAGGTAAATAAGCACAAGGTTAGGACAACCTTTGCTAAGCTTAGGGTACCTTTTGCTGAGTTTACCTTATTTTGACATTCTATGTCAAAGTTTGAGGCCTGGATCTTGTGCGGAGTACCGTTTTGAGGTAGTTGAGGAGGGGAAAGACAGATGGCAAAACATTGGCTTACAGGAAAGGATTGGGAGCTGGACAATTCCAAGTATGTTGTCAAGTCCTAGATGAGGGGTAGGATAAAAAGCAGCTGGAGGAAAGAGTGCATAAGTCTCATGATAACCGCCCTCTACTACCAATAAGAACGTTCTGCAAAAGTCATATCAGCTGTGGCTGCAGCTCATCCATGTCAGGTCACTCGACGTAAATATGGTAACTGCCCAACATGATTCTTCAAGGATCTCATCAAATAAAAGGCCACTTTGAACAGTACCGGGCACATTTTCGCGGGTCGGAGAGGAAGCCGTCACCAGATCCAGGAGATGGTCATGTCGACGACCATAATCCAGCCGCGTAACGTTGAGAGTGACTTGGATCACATGGCTCAGTAGTTAGACTCGTTCATTGGTAACGTCGAGTCAGCAAGCAAACCACCAAGTGCTGCTGCGGTAGAGATACTCCCAGGCTTCCCAGAGTCTGTTTGCGAAGAACTCGTTTTCGTGGAAATGGACAACCAGGATACCGATCAGGTCTATCCGGGATCGATGACCTATGAAAGCAATGTGTCCAAGGAACTTATGGAAAATGCTTGCATGAGGAGCTACGACCCGGATTTTCAGAAAGTTATTCGGCCAAACGACATTCTCGCTTCTGGGAATGGCTTTGGGTGCGGTTCTTCTCGCGAGTAGGCTGCCATCACTATTCTGGCCAACTCCGTCCATCTTGTAGTTGCTGGCAGCTTCAGCAGTATTCTCTCCCGCAACTCCACTAGCAACGGCCTTATGGACCTGAACTGCCACGTCTTGTTTAACGCCTCCGTGCCGCTGTTCCCAAGGACGCAAAGAACCCCATTCCTACGTTCAGAACTGGATGGATGCTCGAATGGGATGTGAAAGAGTGTGGTTCACGTTCAGGAAGGCAAAGGCGGAGAAAAGTGGACAGAGAAAGTTGGCGACATTCCGCCCAACGTGCAAGAAATCATAGCTCTTGGGGGTTTGGAGGAGTGGTGTAAGCACGAATTGAAGAAGGCAGGATTAGGTTGAGGACCAAGTGTTCAGCCGTTGGGTCAGCGGTTTCAGAGACCAGAAGGCATTCGAGACAGGAGCTCGACAAAATACTTAAATCGAGGGGTATATCGGGACAGAGGAAGTCAACATGCCTCTGACGCTAACTCTACAAGTGTATCAGGACGAAGCGCGACAAGAGATGAGTTGCTCCCTATCAAGTCCACGTACTTGGTTGGTGAACTCACATTCACATTTAATGTCGCTGAGGGTTGGGGGAAAGGATCGCAAACAATCAGAATTGAGAGTATGCTTGATCACCACAAGGAGTAGAGGCGCGTATCATACAAGTGTTCGGGAACCTGGATATCGGATGTGTCTCGTTAAAGGCGAACACTATAATCTCCGCGGTTCCGATACTGGAAACGTTCACCCTTCAGCATAGATGAGAAGTAGCCATGACAATATAGACAAAGTGCCTCTTTCTGATCAGTGAGGCGCTTTGCCTACTTTTCGCAGATCTTGAAACCCTACTGCCAGGGCTGCAGGCTAATAGTATGAAGCGACTGTCTGTCACACATTCAGAATACTCCCAATTACACATGAACGATAATTCCGTGGCATTTATCTGGGCCTGGAGTGGATCCAGGATTGCAGACCGGGTTGGAGAAAGATTGCTTAGATCACAGAACATCTCGAGTTCAGTAGTAACTCGACGAAGAACGTGACGCTTAGCAGAGGTGCTCTACCGTTGCAAGTTTTCAACAGACTTTCACATCGACTGTCGCTAGTTGGACTGGGCAACGGCAGAGCCACCAAGTTCACCCTGATACGTATCGTCATAGTCAAATGGAGGAAATAGTGTACGTACGTACTTCTTCACCAGCTGAGGAATCTCCTTGACCTGGGGCTAGAAGAACCCCCACGTCTATCCCATGTCAGCATGATCAATCCAAGACAACAATGACGATCAGTGCTCCTCCAGTGCAAAGAACCCCAACCCTCTTTTTGCTTTTTCTTAGTTATCGCAGCTCTAGTGTTTTATCGTTGAAGATTCTCCAGCGAAAGAGGTTTAAGTGATCAGCTATTGTCTTCGGCACTTCTGTGCCGTTCCCAGCTGTCACAGCTCTAAGCGACCGGATCCCATAGACTAGGCGGTCTGTCTTGTGCTTTGTAAGTTCGAATAAGCTTTGAGATACACTAGAACGTGGGTGATATTGTGAATGGCCTGGTGCGCAGTTTGGCTATCTTCGGCTGGGTGTTGTGCTATGTAAGTAATTATCGGTCAATCAAGACAGCAGTATGTGGCCCGGGTGTGGCGATCCTGTGTTCATTACAGTTACAGGTAATATTTATGGACCACAATTACTATTTGTGTGATGAATGATTGAACTATGGTCTTGATGGTCAAGCGAACTCCAGCTGATAAAAGCTATTGGGCTAACAAATGCTTAGACAGGTTAATGCTGAAGAACGCCTACTTAATTTTGGTCGACGGCTTGTACCCTACGACATCAAAGGTTTCAATTCAGCTACGTCAGAAGTGCGCGCCAGCTTATGTTCAAGATGGGAATCACTAAGAGCTATCCCAACATCTACAGCGTCCAATTTTGTGTTGAGTGAGGATGGTAACCTGTTCTATAGCCCATCCATCAGCCTGTTCAACGCGGAGCAAAAGACTAATCGTTAGGCCACCGAGCATAAGAGATCTATTACTCGCTGAGATCATATCAGCAAGCGAAGATAAATCAGGAAGTGTCGGATGTGAGAACAGTAGATGTCTTTGTTCGTTGTAGGGTAGGCGGATTCAACAGCAGACACCTACTTTCGAGCTCATCGAGGAGCAAACTGGCTAGGCATTCTTCAAATACTGAGAGTGACCAAAACCCGTGTTTCAGTCTGGCTATGCTCATTTTTTGCTGTCTATCATTTGATGCTGGCGCTTACTTCCAGATCAGGCCGGAAAAGTACTCGATCGGCGTAATGCTCCCCGCATCACGACGAAAGTCGCCGACGAGCAGAGAGATATATATAATACGCAACGAAAGAGATTCCACTTCATGAACAGAAGCAAACAGGGACGTGTTACATGCAAAATCTCACCTGAACCTACTGGATATATAGCAGCTCATCATGACCCGTACAGTCACACGAAATAAGGACAAGCTCTTCATCCCACCTGGAGGCATTGACTTCTCATCCCAAACAAACAAGCCAGGGGTCGTTGATATCTACTTGAGAGCCGACGACAACACACCAGGCACAGGTCTTCACTGGCACGAGACTCACACGGAGTATCTCCAAGTCGTCCAAGGCTATGCTCTTGTAACAGTCGGAGACCGCACAGCTGTCTTCTCAAAAGATGACGGGATCATCACCATACCGCGGTACACGATCCACCAATACATGCGCGCTGACAAGACGGACGAAGGGAAAGCGGGAAAGGACGTCGACCTCATTGTGAGGGAATGGACTGAGCCTGGCGATGGAGACAAAGAGGTGTTCTTTCGCAATATGATCAGCTTGATCATAGACAAGAAGGATGGAGCACTGGGGACAATGGGAATGCTTCTCTCTGTCATGACAGTTTGCTGGTCTCATGATAACTATCCTGTCTTTTGGGAAGGACCAGAGGTTTTTGGGCAGGCTGTGCAACAAAGAGTGAGAAGAGCTGTGACATTCTCTTTGATGGGATGTCTTGTTCTCTTTGGCCGACTTGTCGGATACAAGCCGCAATATCCAGAGTACACACCATAGAAAGTTTATTCTCAACTCGGAATCTATACCCTTTGCGCAAGTCTCAATCAACTCTTCACCCGAAGTTTGCATATACCGAATTAACGAACCCAACCTCGCGTTCAGTCCCTTTCAAAATCAGATCATCCTAGTCTTCACGGCTTTCAACCTCGGCAAGGCATATCCATGTGCTGTTGACAGCTTCACCCAAGCATTAGCGGGATCGACGGTGCCAAAAACAAACATCGTCAAGCCATAGCCCAAAGCTTATCGACGCTCGAAGAAAGCCACGAGAATCCACTCACAAGGCTGTAACAAGAAAAATGTGGAGGCGGTTCGAGTTCCTGAAACAAGAGCGTCGAGGTCTAATCCATCTTGGCACCCGACTTTGGGCGGGAGTATTCCCACTTCTGGTCTCCGCATGAACACTATCCACATACAAGTCGGGATGGCACCTTGTTTCAGGATCGACCAAGAGCAAAAAGTCAAAATGTGTATGTACATACATACAGTGGTGAAGTGTCACGGGAATAATACGAGGTGGTCTTGATGTAGGCTGCCTATTGAGCTGAGGTTCAAGTTTCACAGCATTCGGGCGATGACCGATACGATATGTGGAAAGAGATTTGCAAAGTTCCAAGGTCTCGGATATTAAACAAGACCAGCTCTGGGTGATTGCGGAGGAGAGGTGATGATCATGGACAGAATGTGGTTAATCCCCGAGTGGTTTGGTAGAAAGATCGTCGATAGTTGCAGCTGAGGCATAAACGGACACACAGTAGCGCACAAGCAGGTCGAGCCAAAAGCGGGCAGTTCTGTGTTTCAAGCTACGTTTTAGCCTCAATATCCCAAGCACCAAGTTCTTTCTGGCCGACTCTAGCATTCAACATGCAAGCCTTCTTTGTCCACGTTCCTCGATTTGGCTTTTACATGATGCTTTGACACAGACAGTGGGATTCTTCTTTCTGCACAGAAGCTTTCGTCGCTGGCCTGTGCATTAAGCCACGCGTTTCAGATTTGCATACCTGTAATGCATGCCCTTTGACTATTCCCGAATGGGGGAGCGGAAATGTGCAGTGAACCAACAGAGAAAACTGCCAAAAGCCGGCTTCGAAAGGTTCCATGAAACCTTCTTAAGAGAAGCTAGCGAGCGCCTCCCCTGAGCTTGGAGAGATTGGAGAGCTTTGGGACCCATGATGTCAGGCAGGGGTCATTGGCAGTTGAAGTGTGTAGGATGCGTGCTTGCTTTTGCTTGAAGGGCTCATCAAGAGATTTGTGGTAAAATCTCATGATGAGAAGAAAATACTTCGGATAGCTGCGTTTCTTACCTGCAAAGATCTGCTGAGAAAATATCTTGTCGTCGAATCCCATGATACAAGATAGCGGCAATTGGATATGCGAAAGTGTGACTAGCCGCCGTGGGCCGTGGGCAGATGGCGTCGATTTCGAACTGTAGATTGAGCCCAGAGATAAGTCAGTGAACAAGATACAAGATAGATCTATCAGTTAACATCAGTCATGATTGCCGATAACGTATGTTGAAGTTTCTCCTTGGATGTGTCAAACTGATGCAGCTTCCTATATCGAAGTAGACAGCAAGAACAGGATGCCTGTACGGAGTAAAGTTCGAAAGCTTCCTTGCACATTCATGCAATGTCCTTCTGGAAGAGGAGGGGAACCACACACCACACCACCCGTTCTGGCGGATTCAGGGGCTTATCCATGTCAAGTCAATCGTCTTTCTCGAGACCCCTGCATCTTCCCCCCTCCCCTCTTTGGGCGTCAAGTCAAAATTCTTGCCATGTGACGGTGACAGCAAATGCTTTTTCCTTTCTCTGATAGCGATGGTAGTATCGTTGAACCCCTGTTGATCCCTGAATCAGAGAGGACATTGTGGGACTGGACGTGGTTAGCGACAATGCTTGGTAACACTTTACTGTTACCATTGGATTTTGGTGTTTTATTGGACTAGGTATCTTGTAGATCAGGGTCTTGGCCCAGCACCTCGCAACTCATGTGCACATTGACCTCCCATCCAGAAAGCTTCTTTTCTTGTGCAAACTTAATGAGTTTGTTGATGACTTGCTGATGACGATTAAAAAGGCCCGAGGAGGAAGAACAAGTGCCTTTGGGCTAATTTGAAACATAATGGATAAGGATAGATGGAGATAGGATGGGATAGGATGTACACCCGGGGAAGAGTTGTTAATGCCCAAAGAAATGCACGTCCCTCGAACTCATCGCACGGACTCCATCGGTTACAGTCGTGCCCTGTGGTACAGTGTTGACTGTGTCGTATCGCGCACAGTTCCATCCATTTGCACAAGGGTCTGGTCTGATCCCCTTTTTCCCCCTCCAGATCATGGGAGAATTTTCTTGTACCTTACTCAAGCGATTGTCGTACAGAGAGAGACAGAGACAGAGAAAGTATCACCTGAAGTGTAATCACTCGAGTCATAGCAAGCCCATCAAATCATCTGCCCCGGAGTGATAATGTCAGCGCGTAGAGTATCATTCACCTAAAGCGAGACCGATACCGTCCACTGACTGGCTGCTCCAGCGCCAACCAGCCTCTGAAATGGCCACCCCCACTAAATCATAAATCACTAACTAGACCTCCACTAACAGCCCAGCCCAGTAGCCTTCCTTAGCCCTTAGGTACCGCTAAATTGCCAACCGCCCGCTTCCGTTCCGCCTCCTCTCTCCAGCTGCTTGTGCTTGTGCTTGTGCTTGCTTGCTCCTGTCCTGCACTCGCTGCCCGCTTTTGGTCTTCCCTCCTTTAAACGACTTTCTCCATCTGCCGTCCGCTTCAACCTTACCTTAAACCTACGCCCAGCCTCGTCGAAATCCTTCCTTTGACCAAAACTGCGGCAACAACGGTTTATTCTGGCTCTGATTTAATTCCACTGTCGTCACCCAAAAGGTTAAAAACTCTCACATCGGAATACTTGGCCCGCCTGCCAGATCAGACAAGAATCTACTCCCATCGTTTCAAAAACTGTCCAGCTTCCATTTCGGCATCGTCGATCCGCTTCACTAAACCCCCCTTCGATCGCTCCACCGCCTGAACCCCCCGAGACCACCACCTCCCTCTACACTCTCGACCAGCCATCACCAGGCCCGCTGCCGATACTGTTTACGTTCAAAGAGGGACTGCCGCCGCGATCAATTCTTTGTCGCTCCAACCTGCGAATTACTCCCTCAGACAGCCGCTTCGCTTCGACGCTCCCTCCTCAACACCCCCTTACCCCGCCTGTCGTGTCTCGCAGCTGCGAAAACTCAACGTTGGAATCTCCCGCCGAATGACGTCGAACCGCTCGTTGAAACGTTCCTGAGTCCAACGCCAAGTGACATCCCCAGAGATTTCACATCCAAGACAGTCCCCACGGCGCTTCCATACGAACCGATCTCCCTCGACATCCTTTACCTCGCTGCAACGCCCCTCTCGCCCTCCCTGCTGTCGGCTTCATCTCTCTATCTCAACTCTCTCCCAAGTCGCTCCTCTCGACGGATGGCGTAGAAGGCTATGGCCCATGCCCCGTTGCTACGAAATAATACTGCCCCGGTCTTTCAGCCAAACTCCAACGGATTCATTGGCTTCTCGCAGAGCAGTATGAACCATGCGCCGCGCGCCAGTCAACTCTCGGGCTCGACAGCCTTTGCTGGCTCCTCGGCTTCGTTGAGTTCTCTGTCGACGGCTACCACTGCCACACCACAGAACGGCGGCCCTGTGCTAGCAACAGCGAACATTATCAATCAAAAGGCCGACGCTTCACGATCGCTTTACCAGATTTGCATCTCGCTCAAGCAGCGCTTGGCTCAGGTTCCTGGCTTCGACCCTTATCTGGATCAGCTTGACCCTAATGATCCTGTTGATCCTCTATGGAACCTATTCCGAACAGGATACCCCTTACTCCTCATTTACAATGCCCTGCGACCTAATGAAGAGCTCAAGGTCGAGGACCCTAGCGCTAATGAAGCTAAGAAGTCCAAGATCGCCATCTTCAAATTCGTCCAGGCCTGCATGAAAGACCTAGATATTCCATCTTCCCATAGTTTTGTGATAACTGACTTGATGGGCAACGATACCAGCGGCTTTGTAAAGGTTGGTAGATGCCGCCCATGATGTGCAGACTGAGCTAAAGTGATGAAATAGGTGACTCAAGTTGTTAATTACGTCTTGGATCGAGCAGAGGAACGTGGCTATCTCCTTCAACCTTTACCAGAATCCGGGGATGGAAACAACGAGCCCACGGGCGGACAGATGACATACCGAGACCATATCATCCGTGAACTCGTCGACACCGAGCGAAAATACGTTCAAGATCTCGAGAACTTGCACGACTTGAAGAAGACACTCGAACAACAAGGCGAGATTCCCGGCGATACTCTTCATCAGATCTTCCTCAACATAAATGCCATTCTCGATTTCCAGCGCCGCTTTTTGATTCGAGTAGAGACAACAAACTCGATGTCCGCTGACGCCCAACGATGGGGGGCTCCCTTCATTATGTACGAGGATGCGTTCGACATTTACCAGCCTTTTATCGCCAACCAGCGTAAGGCGGCTATGGTTGCGAATCAGGTTTTCGACAAAATTCAACGCTCCTCCCACCCCGTGGCAGCCGATTTCAACACCCTGGATGGTTTCCTGCTGAAGCCCATGCAGAGACTGGTGAAATATCCATTGTTGCTGAAAGTAGGTTAATTGCGCCTTTTCGATGTTCGATAGCTAATGCATGGCAGGATTTGAACAAGAAGACGGAGGATAATGAGATCAAGATGGACTTGACTAGCGGTTGTGAAGCCGCTGAGCGAGTGCTGAAGAAGGCTAACGAAGCCGTTAACCGCGACTTGCTTGATGAGGCTCTTGAGGACCTTACAAGCCGAGTTGAGGACTGGAAGAGCCACAAGGTGGAGCAATTTGGCAAGCTTCTCCTGCATGGCGTGTATGGTGTGATCACCGGAAAGACAGATCAAGAGAAGGATGTAAGTCTGCTGGCCAGATTCCAAGGGGCCGACACTAACCTTGAAAAGTACGAAATCTACCTTTTCGAGTCTATTCTCCTATGCTGCAAGGAGATCTCATCAAGCAAGAGCAAGGATAAGAAGGACAAGCTGCGGTCATCAGGAACCAAGACACGGAACAAGAGTGCCAAGCTTCAGCTGAAAGGCAGGATCTTCATGACTAATGTGACTGATATTGTGTCCTTCTCTAAGCCAGGTGAGTTATGAACCTCTAAGTAATCGACACAACTAACTCTCGGAAGGCAATCACAGTGTGCAGATTTGGTGGAAGGGAGACCCCGGTGTTGAGAATTTTGTCATCAAGTTCTTGAACGAAGAGACTTTGAGGAAATGGGTGATGACTCTGGAGACCCAGAGGAAGTATAACGTGCCGCGCCAATCTTCGAACTCGGATTCGCTTTCAACCGACTTTGCCTGGACACGAGAGCATGGGGCTGGACTGGAGAATCCATACTTGCAGGAGGATGACGACGATGAAGACCTCGGCCCAGCAACAGCACCCGCTGGGTACCACAATGGACCACCTGCGGGTATCGTGCCTCGAACAGCTTCAAGCAGTAACCTTCGCGCTCGCGCTGGAACCGGAGAGAGCTCTGCTTCTCTGGCCGGTATGGTGAGAGTGCCTCCACCTCGATTCCCTCTACCAGCGCCCCCCGCACCTCTCAGCCTTCAGACAGCAGCGAATGGTGCCCATTCACCCGGCGCCTGGGCGGGCGATAGTTACTTCTCTCCTGTCGCTGAGTCACCAGCATCATCAAGAACCAGCACAGCCAGTGGAATGTTTACAACGCCTCACTATGGACTTCCCAAGAGTGCCACTCCTCAACCAACATGGGAGGATGGCAACGGTAACCGATACACCGCACCCGCCATGCCACGCGCTCCCTCTCGTGACGGCCCTTCACCAAACCCTCATGGACGTAATCCTCGTGGACCTTCTCTGCCAGCGATGGCCTCAAATAACCAGGCGGCTCTCGCTGCTCAACAGAGGAACCGCTCGTACAGCACTCCTGATATTAACGGACCAGGAATGCCACGCACACGACAGCCAAGCCATGGAAACATCCCAGCGGTCCCTGGTATTCCTCAACATCTGCATCCTGGCCACAACCCCAACATTGGCCGGGAACAAACAGGTTCACCTAGAAATGAACAGCCAACACGGGCTCAAACAAACAGCCCAGGCGCGCAGAGAGAGCGCATGCACAAGCACACCGGAAGTGTGGGCGGCAGCATGAACCACTTCCCTTCACAACCAGTTCATCCACGATCAATGACACCCGGTGCTGGAGGTAATGCCCTTCGTGTTGACCCTGCTGCCGCCAACTCACGAACCGTGTCCCCAGCTCTTGGTACAGCAACAATGCCACCTAACTCGAACCCTCTAAGCCCGGAAATGCCCCTCCCAACACAGCTCAAGGTCCGGGTGAACTGCGAGGCAGGAAACTACGTCACCCTGGTCGTGGCTTTCAACATTACCTATCAGTCTCTTGTTGATCGCATCGACGCCAAGCTCGCCCGCTTCACTACTAGCAGTATCAGCAAGGGCCTACTGAAGCTTCGATACCGCGACGAAGACGGTGACTTTGTGGCTATCGAAGGCGATGATGATATCCAGATCGCCTTCATGGAGTGGCGCGAAGGTGTCAGGAACATGTACTCTGGAGGTGTAGGAGAGATAGAGCTCTTCTGCGTCGGTGGCACTTCCTAGACACCCTCTCACAGGCGCACACTCATATGTCGATCGACACCCACCACCCGGAGATGAGGCAGAAATGGTGCATTGTGCTTAGGATACCCACGGATCATTAACCGCATTTTTCGGCGCACGGAAAACAAAACAACATTCATACATTTACTTGAAGAGACCATCCATGATCAAAGGCACGATAACGACCAAGGGCGTCTGGACGACTGGGTAAGGCCGATACATTATCATATAGACGGCAAGCGAACTCGACTTTTCGAAACACATCTCTTTTTTTCTATCGTCACCATCTAACGAAAAAAAAACCACCGCCTACTCAAGCCACTCATTCGCCCCATGGACATTATTTTTCTTGGTTTAAGACTTTTTTTTTTTTTTGGTTCGGGACGGCTTTTTCTTTTTCTTGCGTATAAATGGCACATTAGCATTGTATGCATCCTTTCTATTGTGAGATGAAAAGGCTGTTTTCTGTACCGGGACCATTCATCTTCTCAGTCACTTACAGCACAGTTTCATGGGATCCGGCGCTACTATTAAGAAATGGGGGCGTTTATCATCATTCTCTTGATTTTCTCGTTCTTTGTCATTTAACTTCTTTTTTCTTGTGTCTGATTGGGGTCTGTCGTTCCTTTTTTTCTCTTGTTTTTTTTTTCTTCGTTTTTTTGGGTGTGATTCCCCCCCGTGCGCAATAGAGGTGGATGTGGGAAACCTGTGGCATTGGGTGTGCGCCTTATGATGGGTAGAGCTGTTGATTTGAGTATTAGGTGTTGTGCAGAGCAAGGTAGTGAAATGCAAACACTTTGAATGAACTGATCCGTCTCATATCGTGATGTTATGACCCTGAATCTGTGACCTTTCCACCATGGATTATTGAACACCAGTTTGTTGGTTCAAATTGTCATGACTTGAATTGTACTTGCAACTGTATCGTACAGCGATATTTATACATCTCGCTCTTCTATCACCTCTGCGGGTATTGTTGTACATGTCTCGAATCCAATCCCATCCCAGCAAAAGCAGCGCTTCCGACGCCCAAAATGCATAATCCTTCTTCTTCCTTTTCTGTATCTGTATCTACTTTTGCTTCCTCGGCCCCGTCATGTACTTTTGCATTCGTGCGAGATGGTAGTTAATCGTATTCGTGCCCGCGGGGGGAGGAGGCGGACCGTCCATGCATTTGCGGAGCTGGTTCTCTACTGCTGCGCAGCCCGTTGCGTTGTAGCCTGCTGAGGCCCAGCATGCTTGTAACTTGTTAGTGACATGTTCTCGAAACTGGTACTCATAATTGGGTCTGAGTCGTGGGGGGAGGGGGAGTTTACCGAGAACGCTGGACATGATGGCGATGCAGGGATTCTCAACCTGGCGCTTGGGGTTGTGGACGCGCAGGGTCTTGAGAGGTGGGAGACGGATTGCTTTGTGTCGGCCGGTCATTTTGAAGGGATTGTACGTGGGGATTGGATTGGATTGATATGGCGATTGAGATCGTGATGCTGGTTATGGAGGAGTGGAAAGTTTGGAAGGGGTCACGTGGTGTGGAGATGGTGATAAGATTGGTGATAAGATAAGAGCTTGGTTGGAGCTTGCAGTTGCGTGGATGAGCCATCTTGAGATGGGGAGGATCAGACAGTTTCTCTGATTCAAATATCTGAACTGAGCTTCATCTGACTGGCTTCTCTCGAGCTCTTACTGTTCTTGTGCTGTCTGCGCGGATTGTGAGGTTCGATGCCCCGACACAACTTCAATCAGCAATGCATGTTTCCATCAACAACACAGTCTAGCATCAAACTCCTACGTTGAGAATGGAGGGTTTACAGCAATCAGCATTGCTTTGTTGAACAAGAATTAACTGCGCATACTGATAACGACAAGATCACACGCAGTTCTTAAACTGCCTCTTCACCGAAATGTTTAGGGCCACCTTCCGCACGCTGAACTCTCTTGCCGACGGGAGAACAGGACTGTCCTGCCGTGCTTGGTTCTTTCCTTGATCAGGAGGCTGCGTGACTGACTACCTTACCTTTTACCTTGCGCTGTGGAAAGGGAACTTCCGACTTCATCCTTTCATCCTCATCCTCATTCGTGCCCGCTTACAAGACTTCTTTGGAAGAACGGGACAGTCCATCGACACTAAACCACACCATATTCAGACCTCTTCCTATAAATAGCTGTACCTACATCAATATTCACAATGGAGAATTCTAGTACGTTTCGCTCCTCGCGCGCATACATGGAAATCTTACTAACCAGGTCCAGCACCTAACCCCGAGCATCATCAGCATCATGCACATCACTCCCTCGAGGACGACAATCAAAAGCCTCCAAGTACAAGGTCCATCGAATTCAGCTCGCCGCTCGCCCAGCCACCAGTTAAACGCTCACCTCCTGTACATCTGAAAGGAGATGAGCGCAAAGATCCCCTGAAGCCAGAGCTGAAGGAGGAGCTCCCCCTGAGCGTGCTGCTCGATGAACTTAAACGCCGGAGTGAATACGTCGTTTGCCCAAGGTGTAAAGTCTGGGCCAGGACTACCACAAGGGAAAAATCCGGTAATCTGACTCAGTGAGTTTGTCCTTGCCTTCCTTGGGAAAGACCTGTTCCTGACCAAAATGCTCAGTGCTACGGCCTTGTCCATAGCCATCAGCAGCTATCTTTGGCTGGCATGGATACCCTACTTCATCAACAAGCTCAAGAATGTTCTTCATCACTGTGGCAATTGTGAACTACTCCTTGCTGAGTACCACCGAAGTGGTTACACTGAAGTCTTCGCCTTCCCAATGGTGAGAACAGGCGTTGATGATAATTAATAACGATGGGCTCAAGATTGAGGACAAGACTAGGGAAAGTCGCTTGCTTTGAAGTTCCACAACGGAATGATATCCTAGGTCTCCTTACTACCCCTTGTCGAGACTTTCTCTTCCCTTTAGTTCAGACATCGATAAGATTGTATCAATAACACATTCACATCGACCAGTGCTCGTTCAGCACTGATGACATTCGTGTTCCTCGACTCCTATGCTGTGCACACCACCGTTGTTCATATCCCGCCAAGTCTATTGTTACATATATACATGCTCCTGCATCATCAGACAACATCAAACTTCTCCTCGTCCAAGTCCATACTTTCAGGGGCTGGTGCTCGAGGAACACTTCGTAGTGCTGCCCAGCCTGTCTTCACGACGGGCTGCTGAACGGGTTGCTTGGCGGGCTTTGGTGGTGGTGGTACAGGTTCTGTTGGCTGAGGAGCAGCTTTCCGGCTTCTTTTGATCGGCTTTGGCTCCTGCTTAACCTCCTGCTTAACCTCCTCTTGCTCTTCTTCCTCCTCGCCCTCAGCTTGTTCATCGCCGTCTTCGGCTTCTCCTTCTGCGTCCTCCTCGTCTTCCTCGTCCTCCTCGTCGTCGTCGCTGTCGTCATCATCATCAGACTCCCCTGAACCGTCAGAGTCCGCATCGCTTCCAGGGTCATAGTCCTCCTCATCCTCATCCTCTTCATCCTGTAGTGCTTGCTCAGCGTCTAACTCTGCCTTTGCAAGTTCGGAAATGCCAGTTGCAGCTGGTGCGTCGTCTCCAGCGTCCTCGCCGTTTTTCTTGGGTCCACGGTTCTCTGCCAGTTCAAGTTTGGCTTTTCGCTGCTCGGCCATACTGCGATCTTGGAGACGATGCTTCTTGATGTAATCGTCGATTCCGCTGTAGTCCTCCTGGTCCAGCATGGAGAACTCAGCTTCTTCGGTCGCATCACCTTCGCCCGCAAAGACTTCGATTGCGATGTTAAATGTTCGTTGGAGAATGTTGGTGTAGCTCGTCGCGGCGATTCGGTTTAGGGGGATGAACATCATTGGCTTCTTGAAACCCCAGAGAATGCCGTTCTCGAGGAAGAAAAGGTATCCGTCCTTGGAGCCCCTGAAGGCCTTGACATGCACGGCTTTCTCGCTCGGTCGGTGAGGTTGTCGAACCATGCTCTGGAACTTGCTGGGGTCGGCTGAAGTAATGCTGACGCCATTGGGCTTGAGATGACGGTTCAGAGCCCAGTGAAACAAAGACTTGTAGTTGTCCGAAACTGCAGCCGCGCTTCCAGCGTCAGGTCCGCCTATCGTACCCTGCTTGGGCGGAGTCGCAGGAACTGTAAACACGAGTGGCTCTTCGGTCGGGGGGTTCGTCTTGGAAGGGAGACATGTTCCTCGTGGGAAAATGACATAGTTGTGCTGGACCTGGTTCTTTTCGGGTACGGGGAGGTAGAAAACATATTCTGACGCAAGGTTAGCATGGAACCCATAACAACAATGCGATAACGCGTACCAATGTCTGACCACGCGTAGGTTATAGCTGGAATCGGTGCTGTTGTGTTTGGCGCGCGAGCGTAGATGTGGCCGTCGGTAAAACACAACTCAAACTTCTTCCTCTGGGGCACAGATACTGAAATCTCCTTGATTTCGAGAAGGACGGCCTCGTCTGCAGCATTCGTCTCGGTCTTGACAACCTTTGTACCATTCGCGCCTCCGTTTGTCTGAACATCAACTCTTCTCTTCTTATGCGCGGGCTCGCTGCCTCCATTCAACAACTGATCGTAAACATGAGTCGCAATTTCGTTGAACAAAGCGATTCGGCCAGGCGTATCTAGACTCTAGAGTTAGTATTTCGCGAATAACATCTTCAGGGGTATTGTTTACCAGCTGCTCTCTGGATTCCTTCAAGAATATCTGGCCGGGTTCCAAATACCGAACCCAGCTTCTCCGTATCGAGCATTTTGCCCATGACTGAATCCAATCGTCTTGCCGTGAGTTGTAACACTGCTTTTTTAAAAAGATTGGGGGTTGAAAAATTGGGTGAAAGAGAATTGTTAGGAGTTTGGCTTGTGGCGATCGGATATGCATAGGTCATCATATTTGCTGCAAAGTTGCGATAAGATAGTGATTCATGACGGGCGGGCGCTTATTAGTCAGGGACTGGCGCTAGTTTTGGCGGGTTACAGGCGCTGTTGTCAAACCTTTTCAGGGGATGCTCCGCCCTATCAGGTGCTGACGTCAAAGTCGGACGGGGCGCTTCCCCGCGAAATACCCAACCCAGCCCAGCCTTATTCACCGAAACCTCGTGTGATATGAGCCCGTCAGGTGGCCGTAGTAAACAAAACAGATCTTTTTTGTCTTACAGTATTTGCCGATTTCTGAATCACAATCATGGCGACTACGTTTCCGAACATCTACACGCTCCGCAAGGTTGCTGATACAGCGGCCAAAGCATGCGATATCTGCTACAAGTCGAGCACATCCGTGCTGATCACACCCGATCAAAAGGTATGCGTGATACTAACACGAAAAGCATACAGCTGATTCCCTTTGTAAGCTTAAACTCATGTGATTTGTATGGTAGGATTTCTTCTTTGTTTGCCCGGTCCACCTCAAGGATCGGTACTTTTGCACGCCCAAGATTGATGAGGAGGCTGCGAAGAGGAAGAGGGAGAGGGAGTTAGAGGAGGAGAAGGAGAGGGTTAAGAAGGAGTATGAGGAGAAGCAGAAGAAGAAGAAAGAGAAAGAAGAGAAGAAGGATAAGGAGAAAGACAAGGATAAGAAGGAAAAAGATGGGGATAAGGAGAAGGACAAGGAGGAGAAGGATGAGAAGAAGGATGAAGACAAGGTGAGTACATATGCCAGTTTGTCCTTACGTGACTGACTTTTGTAGGACAAGGAAGACAAAACTCCCCCTGCTGAGGAAGAACCCCGTGTATTTGAGCTGAAAACGTATGTTGTTCGTTTGCTCAGGAGATATCATGTTAACAGAAGCAGGGCGTTTTACCAGCAAAGATTGTTGAAGAAGCGACAAGCTGAAGCGGCGAAAGCTGATCGGGAACGAGCGTCGAAGCCTGGGTATTTTCCCTCTGTGCCCTCTGATGCGCCCAGTCGATGACAGGAGACGGCGCTGCCAGTGTTTGTGAAGAGATAAGAGGTGTTTTTGTGCAATGGTCGTCGTGCTGGGATGACGATGTAGGTTTGACTTAATATATTCACAGTTTTTGTGTCAAAATGTTCGATTCTGCGGCAAGAGCTCATGAAGGAATCGTGAACGTTGGGTAGCAGCCCGTTCAAGCTGAGGCAAGATACTTGAGGGGAGGCAGAGAAGCTTAGGATCTTGACCTCTAAGCGATAAAGATCTTTAGGTAAGTCTAGTCCAAGTTTGTTTTAACATCCTCCAAAAGTCTTGCTCTCTGAAGGCAAGGTAAGGAGTTCATGGGCAGGGACAAGTAAACGTCTTTCTCTCAAAGTGCTACCTTATGCCTGCCATTTCTTTTCCCTTTGGGGAGGAAAGGACACTCCGGTAGGGACCTCCGTCCTAAATGACACAAATACTTGGGTAACTTACCACAAGTTTAGGCAACTCTCTACACTCGTGCATCATCACAACATCTATTTTTATTCTCATCGATACAATGCCCAGCATATTTGGTAACTTTCGGTGCGACGGCTGTCAGACACTTATCGCCGATACAGAAGCATGGGCGGTTCAATTTCGCTGTCCCGATTATCCCACCGGAGATTGGTTGCATGTGTTTCTTCCAAGACAGAGTAATTGGTTGCTCGTGCAGCATACAAGCCTGTCTCTACATCTCAAATGTTTCAAAACCATGCTGTATACATGCGGCAATCGACAACCGTCGCAACAACGGTTGGATCAACGGTCGCAAGCCAAAATGAACTGCTTCAGGAGAGCTATGGGATGGCGCCGACTCGACCTCATGCGTGTTTTCCCCAGAGTACTGGACATTCCTGGACCTCGCCATATCAGCAAAAAATCCGTAGAAATGGCAGCGCCACGCCTCGACCGCCTTCCTATGGAACTTATTGAGATGGTTCGATCTTATTGCCCAGATGCCTCTTTTTGGAATAGGTTGCAGCTCCTGTACTTGCAAGGTTTCGTTTCTCTGGGTCGACCTGTGATCGAAAGGAATCTCTCCTGCATTACGCGTTGGGAGCGCGGCGACACTTTACCAGTCGAAGGGGAACCTCTAGGAGATAGCGAATATCTTCTCATCAGTCTTGATCCGGACGGTATATGCAAGATCCAGAGACTTCCCAAACCCAAACATCCTCGTCCAAACCACGGTCCCCTCGTGAAGCTCAGGAAGAACGTTCTCGCCAACAACCAAGACCTTGAATCTGTCAAAGCCTACTTCTAGGTTAGCATTCCCAGCCCTAGCATACTTTTATAGTTCACTGATGATACAGTATGGGCTCTGCTGTTTGACGGCAGGTGAGTGCCACCCTGGTTTCCCGACTTGGGACACTCAGAAACCACCAAAGGTACTCTATCAAGATGACAGGCGCTTCTTGCAACTTGAGGGCTGCAGGATGCTACATGAGGCAGTCCCTCGAGCCACTGATATCAGTGTAGTAAGCCTCAACGACATCAATCAGATGAATCTCACATTCTTCTGCTGGCCAAACGCACCTTCTGTTATTGGAGGTCCCTTTTCTTTGGGGCATCATTCAAATAGTCGCCATTATCCTCTGCCAGTGCATGCCACCTTAGTACTACATTATCCGAGACCTGAAGAAGAGATATTGTGGCTGGAGATCCGATTGAATGGGGACAACTACAGTATGCTGCTTAACACCCGATCATCAGGCATTATACATGCGGGACTACAGGCGGATCCGAACAACCGCCCGAATGGCAACATATTCTCTTTAAGGTACCGCATCCGCCCACAGCTTTTGTTCCTCTGGAAAGGGAAAGATAATCAATTTCCGAAACATTATGTTCCGTGTGCTATCTATCCCCAGGGAGATGCCCTTACACCAGACCAAGAGCCCCTGATCACTGGACCGCAGATGCCATCTTTCAGCCCCCGTTTCGCCTCTCACCGACCTGCCTGGTCATGGGCTCCCCTACAATACATCAGCAGCATTACAGTAAAAGAAAACCATGATGATCCTGGATTTATAGGGATATGCATATATTATGAGGGCGGGGGTAGCAGGTTCATCGGCGACCCCGCGCGGTTCAGGGGCTGTGAGCGTGCCAGAGATAGTCGTATCTCTGCACCAATATCGCACATGTGTGTCGAGAGATGGGTTAAGCCTGGTCCCCCCGACCAGTTTATGAAGATGCGGGTACACTTTGGTCGAGGCCAGCGTCACAACAACGCTACGGAATATGAAGAATACGAACTTGAGGGTGAATTGCATTTCTGGTATGGGCCATACATTACTCCTGTATTCAGGGTCATGCCGTCGGGTAGTTGGCAGCAGTAGTAGTACCAATAAAATCACTTGAGACAAAACTTGTGCCTATCTATATCAAAGGGGAGAAGAATAAATCCCAACTCCAGGCCGGGGGGGAGAAAGCCCAGGACTTCGATCTTAAAGAATAAAAAGACTTGGGTAACTTGGCATAAATCTAGGGGACTTGGTATAAATTTAAGATACCTTTTGCTGAGTTCAATTTAAAACCCATATCAAGGTCTGGTGCCATTTACCTCCCATATCTCACATGGGAGGAAACGTTCCATGTGAAGGCGAACGTGTGGTTTTCAAGTAATATCTCGCATCTTTTTGACCCTTGTTGCATGGACAATCTCGTTGCAACGCAGTGGCAACCCAGTTACTTGGCCGCTCTATAATTAACTTGGATGCATTTCAAGCTCTTTGTAACAAGTGAGTCAATCTTCCCGTTTCAGAATTCCCGTCCTTTGAGCCCGTATGCCAGCACACTACCACCGCCGTCCCCAAGCCACTCTCCACAAACTGCAGAGATTTCGCTATTACATATCACATCACTTAGTTTACTTTCTTCACTATAACTGGCTTCCTATTTAGGCAAGTCAAGTCAAGTCATTTCACGGATTTACCAGTGAACCGTAAACTCCGGCATCGCGACGCTAAACCTTTGCAACGTTCGGTCTCGTTACGACGCAAGCCACAAACGCAGAGAAACATCCAATCTTGGCGTGTCATTATGCCGACGATTATGCCCTTTTATTGAAACAGCTGCATTGGTCTTGCAAGTTTTCCCATGCAGACCAACTCCACGATGATTGGTGTTGGCGTAGGGGACTGCACACACACACACACATCGCCCGATGCTAGTAAACACACGACATTGGATTCTTGTACTGATCTCGCATTCTAAAACGTCTGACAGGATAGGGTAAAGCCATGGGATGTGACCCTCAGGGTGCGGGGGCGTCTGGGCTACTTAGTGCTTACTCTTACATCTTTTGGGCTTGGAAATCAAGAGCTGGAAGAGCCGCGACAACTCCCACTCAGAGGGCATACAAGTTCAATACTGTGATTATAATTGTGATGTGATGCTCGCTTGCTCCGAGGTCTGATTGATCAGTTATCGTCGAGTTCCAATGGAGGGGGTATCATGATGACTGACTCACTGATGGCTTATTCGCGCGCAAAGTAAAAGGCCATCGTGAAGCGGTGTCAAGGTGAAGATTTCTGATAGCTTACATCCTTGTAAACTTCTCCGCAGAATTACGGCATCTACAAGCTCTTAGGTGTAAGCGTATAGAACTCGGTGACCTTACGAGCCTCGGATCCGAGAGGAGAGCGAGTCAAAGGATTCAACATGTTGAGAATAAGAATTTGGACTCATGCTATTGTTTGTAATACAACAGTGGAGAGAGGAATGATCTTTGTCTCTAGGTGATGACTGCAGATATACATAATGATCGAAAGGTTGAGTAAAGTGACATGCATTGAGAGCACTACTCCTGCAAGGACCTGAATCATCCTAGATGCCGTCGCACGCAATGACATGTTATATGATAGCGTCATTTATTCTGCTCCTTGGTAACAAGCCACAGATTGTGGTCTTTTAGTTCATGACTTGAAGTCCCCGAGTCCGAGTATACTCCACAGCGTGATTATAGGGCTGACATGAGACATGCAAAACAAGACATGTGACTCTCCAAGATATTTCTCTCTCTGAAATAGAGAAGCGGTCTACGCCAAGTACCAACGGCTCGGGCTCGTCACAGTGATCGCGCGACAACAATAAGAGCATCCTTCCATACAAATACAACCACACAGGCCTAATCTCATCGGCAACGGAGAGTATGAGCCCATGCAGTAGCTCAAAATAGAATTTTCTTATGTTTCTATAAACGCTCCCATCAAGTTTCATGCTCTTCCAGGTTTCATAAATCGGGAATGCCGAGGGTGTTGACAGCGCAAGACCCAGGAAAAAGACTTCCCGCAGATCTATGAAGGGGTCCAACGGCTACAAATCCTTCCGGTGGGTTGGGGTTGCAGTCAGAGAGGGAAAAAAACGCGTGCCTTTCCCTTCGGGGATAGACAGACGAACTGAGCATGTTGGGTACTTGTATGCTGTCAGACGAGCATGTATCGTTTTCAGGGGTGTGTGTGAGCAAGAAGTGGTTTATAGCACGCCCCTCCTTGTTGGAGGAGCCTAGATGAGTGCTACTCTGCCCTTGTTCTAGGGCCTTGCTGGAATAACTTTGTATGAGCAGGCTACAAGATAGGGCTGACTCGCAAGTGGTCAGTTCATGAACAATTCGAGGTATAGTTCATATTCCTTCGCTTGGCTATGTTCGCACCGTTACATCTCTGGAGGACCGCTCCAAACATTCGTTGTCAACACAGACTCTAACCCAAGATGGGAAAAACGTGTCATGCAGTAAGATGCACCCGTCGATGAGGCATGCTGCGGGTAGATAGTTGCTAACTAGTTGGCCCCCAGCAACCAACTAGTCCATAGTATTCACTCCCCCATGATCAAGAACCTCGAGGTCAAAAGCGGTATCAAGATGCGAGCAAAGACGTCATGAGAATTGACAAGGGGAGCTATGACCAGCATCGAAGCTATGCCCGCCAAGCATGGCGTCTAGATAACTCCAACTTTCCCACACAAAATAGGGCTAAATACAGCCCTCAAAAGGCTGAAATGTCGCTGTAAGACAAACAGATAACGTATATACCCCAAAGGGCAATCGCCGGGCGTAAGCGGAACCGCCAAGACAGCGCTGTCTTCTTTTTTCTCCGCCTTGACGCATCATAGATCAAATGGCGATAGGTAAAAAAGGGTTCTTTGGACAAAAATGTCCCCGCTGTACAAGCTCACATCCAAGGTTATTCCCACAACGCGTATGATCCTTCAAGCGAAGGTGAAGACGGTGGTGCTGACTGGCTTACGCCCGATATGGGTTTCAGACCAAGGCGAAACGGGGTATATCAGTAAGCGCAGCGTATTCAGGTTTCGTGATTTCTTCTTTTGTTTTCCTTTTTCATGGCTTTAAATCCTGGGATCAGCCCTATAGTCAGTTGGTTAGTGGCTGGGCTATGTCGGAATTCCGTGGTGGATCGAGCAAGCTATGTAAGAGCCGGGCCATATAGAAGGATTCGAGCTAGGGCTGTCCTTAGAATTGCCTCGATTATTAGATAGTTGAAAGTAGAGCGGTTATGGAGAACGAGATCCACATGGGAATAAGACGACAAGACGTCGAATTATGGAGCTAAACATTCGAAGGATCTGCCCATGCAGAGTTGTAGGGCTCTATTGTATGTATAGACAGAGGCGTGCGCATGTTACGCTTTCTTCTGCTTAGATGTCGATCTGATCTCTGACAGGTAGAAACGGTGACACGACACTTCCAACGAGGTCTAGTGCTGATGCCTTGTGTCTTCTTCACTGGACCCCGAACTCGGACTCCCTTTTCTCTCCGTCGGACTTGGTCTCCCAGGAACCATCTGCTCTTGCGAAGATCCCCTCTTCCTGCAGCCCGAGTCTCCCGGCTTATCCACGAGGAGATGCAAAATGCACCACGACACACTTTCTCTTCTCCTTTCCACGACGCACACCTCACGCCCTGTAAGCCCTAGGACTTTTTGATCCCGCCTGGTACCCCGCCGGCTTTTGCTGCCTCTCTCCCAGTGGCCTGCTCGCCACGAGAGATGCATCATGCCAGAGCGGAATATATCTCGAGAAGGGCAAAGCTCCATGTCCAGACGGACCTGTCAAGCAATATGCGGCATGCCTCAAGAACCGGACATAACAAACGGGTCTCTCAGGGCACGGATCGGTAACATGGGCCTGAATCGGTGTTTATGCGGCGCTCTTGTGTAGTATTGGTTGGTAGTGATTTCGCCCTTACCTGTCTTCACAAGTTTCCGCTCCGTGGAGCTAACCCGGGCGGCATCCGGATGCCCATGCTCTGAGTCGCCGGCCGTTTGACGACGTCGTCGACCCTCGCCTTCTGTAGCGAGAACGCCGGCGTCACCCACCCGCCGCAGGAGCACCGAAAGCCCTTCCAGTCGTACCGGCCTACACCAGCGCCACACTTTGAATTAGGGCATAATAATCTTCCGTTGAGCTCTCCCTGTTCGAGGACCCCGCGCATCCAGCTGAGTGGTTCGACAAAGTAGTGCTGGCATGTAGACGCCGAGGACTTCTTGTCAGAAGGCTTGTGCTCCACAATGAAGGGTGCCGTGACCAAAGCTCGACGGCACTTCTTACATCGCAGACTAAGACCCGAGTCATCACGAGGCTGGGTCTCTTCATCCTCGAAACGAAGCCTCGTCGGTGCCTGGCCTACTGCAAGGTTCTCGTCGATTTCACGCTTGTAAGCCCACCGCTGATAGACAGGGTGTCCCTCAACATCATCCGGGCAACCCATCTCCCACCACAAGGCTAACTGTTCCATGAATCCCTCGTTAGGTTCAGCCATGGGTCGAGTCCTGCGCACAAACGTAAGTGCAGCATGGACAGCCTCTTTAGCGGTATCCTTTCTCGAACGCTTCTCCCCAGTCTGGGGAACCGAGTGGGTCGGATCCGAAATAGCAGTCGGCGTGATATTGGGGTCGAAACGGCTTGGATACCGCCTAAGCAGGTAAGCAATAATCGCCGAAACAGACCTCGACTTTCCAGCCGCACAGTGAACAAAGACGCCTCCCTTCTTCTTCCTCTTCTTCTCCCCGATATCGAGGTCCTCGACACCCTTCTCTAACGAGACGCCCCCATCCTCCTCCTCATCCTTCGCAAGCCAGCTCGCGCCTAGACCTTCCTCGATGAATCTGACAGCCTTGGGCAGCTCAATCAGCAAGTCAGCGTCCTCCACATCGTCAATGTCGATAACTTGGTGTTGTAGGTCCTTTCCATAATCGATCCACGGCTCGTCCTTGAAGTTTTTGAGGCTTGATATGTCGAATGGGACGAGCGAGAGGACATGCGTGATGCGACGATCTGTCAGCGAGTCTGAGCGGCGCAAAGCCCAGAGCCTGGGAAATAATTAGCACTGCATGTCCGTAAATTGTTTAGCGGTGAGGGAGACATACCCTCCGACGAATAGCTCATCCTGGCCGTCGATCCTGCTGAGAGCCATTTGGGCGATACTTTGCTTGAGAAGTTCAAGCTCTCCAGGTTCGAATGTGTGGCCAAATTCTTCCCACTGCTGTGGTTTCGAATCGTCCTCCTGGCTGTCCCTCGGTGTGAAAACCTTGTATGCCAGATCGGCGCCTGTAGAATCGTCTTCTGCCAGATTGTGCGCCTGTCGCAAGCTACGATAGTGGGCAGGATATTATCGCTTCGTAGATGTTGGTATTTCAAGAACAATGATAGAATTTGCGATCAAACAGTCATGAGAAGCTCGAAACCGAGGAAGTAAAATAAATTAAGCTTCAACCTCGGTGTGAATCATGACTTCCACAACTTTTCCATCTTTTTGCCCCTCCTTCCACATTAACCTCTACGCCACATCAATTTTACCCCGCCATACCATCCAACGCCACACTTCCATCTTGAGCTTCTCACCAGCCACACTTTCTCAAACCCCATCGTCAAGTCAAAGCATCCATCGTCTCATCTATTTCCGTCAAATAACCAACACATCAACTATCCCACGAATGGAATGGACCTCGTAGCTCGGACTCCCCCAGACAGCACGTCCCCAACAGTACAATTATACGGACCATCACGTGATGCATCCCAATTCCGCGTCAAGGGTGGTGTTAGAAACGTCAAAACCCGGCCAGCTGAACTTTTAGACCCTTCAGCTGAACAGACAGACAATTTTACGCGACACGAATTGCCCAAAGGGGTGTGGTATGCGCTTCAATTCCGCTGTGTTCTTGTCTGATAATGGACTTGCCGGTGCCCGAGGCAACTCTGCATTCAATTCTCATGTCCAGGCTTGATAGAGTGAATGCCCTTTGAAAAACCTCATAGATCTTTCTAACTAAGCCTTACAAAGAAATTGGATGTGCCGTCTTTTCCTGGTCCCTGCAACGGCCGCAACCTCAGCGTTGGGTACGCTATGTTTCACAAACTGCAACTGGCTGGTGAATCGCGTCGCACTGGTTGAACAGAAGAGAACACTACAGAGACAACTGAGGTATTAAGAATCTTCGAACTACAATTTTTCTCTTGTCAGACTACTTTATATCTACATGACCGAGTCTGTCTGATATGTCCCTAACCTGAAATGTCAAATAGTAAACAATAACAATGCCATGTGTCCCAATGCCGTGCCAATGAACCGTAACCGTTACCATGATTGAACCTTTTTGTACCGTGACCCATAAGATGATGCATGCGACATCAGCATCAAGCTGTGCCAGCTAATATGTATACGAAGTGAAGCCTTTGTCCTCCCCATTTCACTTGCCGACATCCGCTCGCTTGTTGGTGAGCATTAGTTAAAGTGCTAACCTCTAAAGACAAGGCCTGGGCTTTTCTGCCATGAAATTCCTCCTGTATGTACTCCATTCCATTACCCAACTCCGGCAGTCGTGTAGCTCATCCGTGACTGGGTTGTCGGCAGGGATCTCAAGCCCAGTCAGAAAGTAGCGCGTCCACAGACGCATGGCCCCAGGCCTGCATCTATCTTCTCATTTGTGCCATCGCTTGCTTTTCATCCATCGTCAAACTCATTTCGCCATGTGCATTTCAGGTTTGTCGGGCAATGAGCCTCCCTTCACCTGAACCCTGTATCAGAAGGCCATGGTTGATTGGTCACTACAAGGGCGAGTATGTATGCACACAGAGAGTGATTCGATGTCGCTTGGAGCTGCCGGTAAAACGTTAAAACGCTGTTGCATTGCAATATTCGTAGATGCATGCAACGGAACATGCCAAGGTAGGATTTGGCCGTTGTCCCTCCCTTCCGACAGCACTGCCACATTCGTGCTTCAGCCCTGAGAGGCAGCCCAATGACTGGGTGCGGACAACCGCATCCCTACGCGCGTTAGGTGCACGCGGAATACCCCAATTGAACCGAAGAGATCAACGGCTGCATTGGAGCGGCAACTTGATTCGTTTTGGACTTGCCGCATCTGCATCATGCGGCAATCCGCCCACGCGATGGATACAGAGTTTTCTCCGCGTCTGTCGTATGCCTTGCCATTCCAGATACTGTTTGGATAACTGGTGGTCTGTTGCGGGCGGAACGTCGTACAATTGCCGCCGGCTTGTTGTTTCCAAACATCCCAACGGGCTCGTTGACTGCAAAACGCTGATCGCTTTCTTAGCCAGTGTTTCGATGCTGATCTTCCAATGGAAGCTCCATGGATTCTGACCCACTGACTCATTTCCTGTCTCTGGGCGCCGGCGACTCCCTTTTTGTACCCCGCCCTCTTCCGACTGATCCTCCACTTATCTTGAATCACCAACACCCACCAGCGCTTTAGAATTGACTCGTCATTTGGCGGCCGAACCTGTAGGTCTTTCTTTTCTGGTGCCCATCCGCGGCCGAACCTGTACTGTACTGTGTCGATTTACCGGGGAGTTGGGTCCTCCTCCAACATACAGGCATTCTCCAGCATGTTGGTCCACTTTCCACTGGTGCCCGCGTGGCTGTGTTTGAGGTGCTGTCTGAAATGGTCCGCTCTGAAGAACTTTTTGGACGAGTTGCACTCTCGGAACTTGTGCACTTCCTGCAGATGTCTGATACGCTCATCCCAGTCCTGGTCCGTGGCGTGCCGAGGCGCATTACCACCACTCAAGGCACCTGTACCAGGGCCGAGTCCAGATCGTGGGAATTCGTCACCGCAGTACCCGCAGGTGTCAGCTTCGCCAGGCCTGTTAGTAGAATCATGGAAAGCCCTATCGTATCCGGAGAGAGCTGAGCATGACCATGAATGACGGCGCACGTGGAGTGAGTTCTGGTGGCGCTCTGCCTCGTTCTTGTTCTTGAAACGATTGCCGCAGAACGAACACTCGTATTGCTTTTCAGCCTCGTGAGCGCTAGTTGTTGGTTAGCAATGAAATATATACGCCGAGTCCTTCAATCTCACGCAGCCTCATCTGAAGTGGGGCTGCTGAGCGTGAAATCTGACTTACTTGAGTTCCTCAATTGTCTCGAACCTCTTGGGCTTCTTGGGGCAACACTCGCACATGAAGAAGCCTTGCACTTTAGTTCCGCCAGGCTTCTGCACCTCAGTGATCTTACGTGTGCTAGCACCCGAAACGGTCCTAGAGTGAATTGATCCCCGGCCAGAGATGGAGGTTCGAGGGCTAGGGTTGAGTGACACGGGAGCTGTGTAAGGTGAATTGCAAGATGTAGGTGAGATGCCACCGGGAGACGGGCCCACAGGTGAGCGTCGACCGAACGAATTGGCAGTGGCAAGACCAGCAGGGTGCATCGACATCGACATGTTGGAGATGTATGAGTTGGAACGTGAAGTTGAGACTGAAGGCATAGTAACACCTCGAGAAAGCGAGTTGAATCGACCTTGAGGAGATCCGCGCGAGCTCACGTCACGGCGTCGAGACATATCTGGCATGCCAAGCATGTGCTCATCATTGGGACTGGCCGCCCGTCTCTTTTGACCGCCTGGCATATAAGCATCATCGATGTGTAGTCGCTTGAGCGATTGTCCATCTTCCATCTCCATATCCTCGGCTCCAGTGAAGTCATAGCTATTTGTTGAAGTAGCATCATCGCTGTTATTCCTCTTTGTTCGTGTTCGAGGTGAACGATCGATATCTGAGCTATCATTTGGTGATCTATCACCATGATAGAAGGGTGTGCTTCGTGGAGAGATGGCGGAGTGAATTGGTGTATCGGTCAACCTTGCGGGAGATCCTAGAATGCCTCGGGAGTGGATAGGAAGCTGTACTTGTACTGGTACGCTGAGGGCTGGAGGGAATCGACCTTCCGCTGAAGGTCTTCGTGAGAGGAGCTCGTTGGCTGATGAGCTGAGAAGTGATCGAGGTGGTGACTTTTCCAAGGGACGAGTTTGGTCAAGCTTTTTCTTGAGGGTATCTCCATGTATATCGGCAGGGGACTGGAATTGGAAATGGTTGTGGAGGCGGCCAAAGCCACTGGGAGCAGATTCTCGGGACCTGTAATTATACAATGTTAGTTCATTGATCCAAAGTTTTTTCAAGCTATTGGAGGCTTGAATTACACCAATCCCAGGTGCACTATAAGCCATACCTATCTGTAGATGAGTAACTGGCATAGCCTTCATCTCGTTCGCCAAAGACACCTGTATTGCTTCTTCGCTGGTAGCTCGGGCGATCTTCATGATATGATGAGTTCATGCTTCCGTAACCGCTTGCCAACGAGCCATGAGCATATTCCCGCTTCTCCCTCATACTTTCAGCCAAAGCACTAGGTTGATCGAAGCCGGGATATCGAGGAGGAGGTAGTGGTGGAGGAACGTCGTCTCTTGGTGGCATGCCAGGTATTGACATGGCAGGGCTCCCACTAAAAGGCAATTCGTGGTGATGACTCGCGTGGCTTCGAAAACGATCACCTGAGGTAGGGACTATAATGCTCGGGAGAGCCGGAGCAGGCTCTCTATATTGAGGAGGAAAGGCCATGGTTGCTGTTGTGAAATTGGGGAGCTTGGCAGTTGGTATGACTCTAGCTGAAGATGGAGCAGAGGCAAGACAATGACAGCTGAAGTTAAGGGAGGCTGAAGCTAGGATGACATAGGCCCGAGACTAATCCGTCATAGAATAGACGGTTGTCGAGAATGTAACGGTTTCTCGGTTAAACTGTTGACGACCTCTCTCCTTCCCCGTTTTGCGGCCTCCTTTTTTCTTTACTTTGGAGAACCGACCGAAATAAATAAGCGATGTTGTTGGTGCTAGGGTGTTACAGTACGGGGTGGTTGTGTGTGTGGCGATGATGGCTTCGGGGTATCCGTCTGGTCAGTCCAAGACACAATAGGTGCTCTGCAGAACCTGGTGCAGCTGGGCCCGCGTCCGCCAATGCCGTAGCAAAAAAACAGGTCGACGAATGACAGAGCGTATCGGGGATGCTGTTTGAAAGTGGAGGAATGCTGTTGTTTACTTTGGGGAGTATATAATTTATTGGTTATAGAGAGAACGAGAAGAATGAAGAAAAAAGTAGAAGAACAGATCCCAATATGAAAGAACCAACAGAGTGCGGGATGTGGTATAGAAGAATTGGATCGGGATGGGAAAAGGAAGGTGGGAGCAAAGCGGCTAATAAGTTCAATCTGCACCTTACGCATCAAGCACCTTACCTTACAGTGATGTACCTCAGGTTAATGGGAGATCCAGCGTTGACGTTGACGCTCTGGCGCTGTTACACTCACTGTTCCTGGCGTCGGCAAGCGCTGTCGACAACCCCTGTAGATACGCCTACGGGGGTGGAGCGTAGGGGTGAGTCTGAACTGGGCTAGCAGCTGGTAGGGTACGGTACAGAAGGGGGGGAGGGCTGAAGATGGGGCCCGGGAGTGCAAGACTATGGGCAGGGCAGGGCAAAACCAGCACTGGTGACTTGAAATGCCCAGAAGCAAGACAACCTTGCCTTACAACGCAACGCAACGTGAAAATAAAATGTGGCGGTAGCAATGACGATATCTGCACGCCTCATTTCTTGTGTTCACAGCTTATTCCCGTTCTTGAACTATTCGAAAGTGGTAATAAGATGTGACGGAGGGGAACGAGTTACAAGCTGAAGAAGGGCCAAAAGAGGTGGGAGCATGAGAGCAAGCAACAAGACGAGGGGAGTGAGCATCTGCCAATGAAGGGGGGTGTGAGCAACATACACCAGCTGCCAAAAGATGAAGCCAAGACGAGTGCAATATCAACGTCTTTCTCTTTTTGTTAACGAGACTCTCTCTCTACCTAGTTACTAGACTGTTCTGTCAACTGCCAGACATGCCATGCCATTGTCGCCCGTTCGCTTGCTCAAGATGGAGCTGCATACGTCCCTTGTGCAGTAGCATCAGTGCGTTTTCTCTACATATATACAACACAAGTTATTGAGGCACAGGGACGGAACGGGTGTGCAGTGGCATGTCAAAGGATCCTATCCTATTCATCCATGGGCTTGCATGTGCGACCAACAACTGTCAGTTCGAATCACCCACAGATTCGCTAGCTCCCTTTGTCAAGATCATGATGGGCTGCATCTCAAGAAGCCATGGGAAGAAGAAAAAACAGGTGATGTGATGGCTCCTCCACTTGGCTCTTACATAAAACGCCGTATTACTCTCAACCTCTCTGAACGCTGAGAATCGTCTTACAGAGAGGAGTCCAGATGCTTACCTTTCCCAACTGTCTCTCATTTGGTCTCCCGTACAGGAGCACAGCAGAACAAGGGGGTGCGGTATCAATCTGGCTCTGCGTTCCGCTATCGTTGTCGACCAAAGAAAGGGTCCCGCAAGTCGTCTACAGGGGGCTACCCCCGCTCCGACGGTGCTCCTGGGAGGGTCGTCTTTGACTGCCCTGCCCTACGGACTCTCGTTTGAGATGGGCTCCATCAGAATACCACCTTGCCCTGTAGCCCTGCGCTGCTCTTCTCTGCCCTGGAGGGCTGGACTGCCTGGGCACTTGGGTGTGAGCGGATCACAGAGTTGCTGGGGGTTAGCCTTCCGCGGGGGAGAGGGGTGTAGGGCAGGCAGTCAATGGAGCGTTGTTGGACGCCTTAGGGGCGTTGATCTAGCAGGGTACCAGATCTTGGCTGTCGACCAATGTACAGTATCTGACTGACCTTACCTCTCTCTCACCTTTGAGATAGAGACATGATCCCTTGCTCACCTGCGCGACCCAACCTACCCACTGAATCGGTATTGCTACACGCACATTTGTCCATCCATCCAATCCTGCTTTCTCTTGTCGTCGACGGCCATGGTCCATATTCATAGAAACATCCGTGGGTGGTAGCATCTGCACGAGATGCTTCACATTTACTCAATCACGCCCTACGACATTGCAGTACAGGACAGGCTTCTTCCCTGCTCCGTTGCCGGCTTGCTTTCTTTTTTGCTTCCGCTTCCGCATCTTCTCGCCTCCAATGCTCACTGGTCACTCAAGTGCATCCCGTCCGCCTCCCGTAGCTATTCCTAGCCTCAAACCGACCAACAGCCAGCAAAGAACCCATGGATATTTCGCCATGGCCCTATAATACACTTTTCTACCAACGGCAGTTGTGATTCGAATAACAACTCGCAGGTTACAGCCGAGCCGGGGCATTCTGAGTCCGGGCTTTCTCCTCTCTCACTGTACGAATATCGTGGCTTGGAGTCGCCTTGCGGTCGTCTTGGCCCTTAATACGCCGTCATTCCTCTATGCCGCCTCGTCATCAACCTCGTGGCCGGCCGGTTGGGGCTTTCCCCTTACCCACGCGCGCCACGGCCAGAGTGCTAGAGCCCTGAACCTATTTGCGTTAATACGGTACCGACGGTGCTCGGTCAACGGTCGCGACCTGGAGCGAAACCTTTTATCTCATTGTCATTGGCACATTCCAGCCTCAAAAGAAATGCCAAGAACGATCTGACTTTGGAATATTGAGGCTCAGCGGTGAGTGTGAGCTTTTTTCATTTCTCATTCCTTGGTCAGCGACCGATGGCATGGAAGATACATACGGGGTAAATGACTCGACTACGCTGATTCAAACCAAGATCAGCAGCATCGACAAAAGCCCAATTGTGTCAACCGCGCGAAAGAGAATACAGGACGTTTGCAAATACGGTTTTTCGCCCCATCTCTCGTGCAACCTGCCAAACACAGAAAAAGCTAGGTACAACCACTAGGACATGAGATGTCGCTGTGTCAGTCTCACTGGACATGAAGCCACGCCTAGCACACGGTTTCCAAAAGGCGAAATGTCATTTTAGATCAACCGGGAATAAGAGAGCACCGTAGTGACATCCCCTTCTCGGGCAATTGCTGCAAGCGTACGTAAACGTAACCGCACTATATATCTCAGGATTGCAGGTGAATTACGAAATGTTCTCTATGGATAAAACCCCGCGGGTAAAGAGGTTTGGAGATCTTGCCTAACGAGCCAGGATCATCCCAGGCGGATCCCCCTTGGATGATGTCTCCCTCAATAGGATCGCCTGACGACATGCGACAGACAAGCAGAGCACATGAGGTGGAAAGCGGTTAGATAGACAACAGGCAATTCTTGCAGCATGCGTGCGCATGTGTCCGTCATTGATTCTGCTCCTCTGTTTGGCACGTTTACGCAATGCAAGTTTGTGGCTGCTGTCAAGATGCTTCCAGCCCTAGCTAGTCGAGTCTAGTCTCATCCTTCAATCCTCATTGACATCTCATCATTTTTTACTAGCGAGTCACTTGCTTCATGATGCTTAGCTCGTTAGGTTCCCCCATGAATCTTTACTCCGCCTAACCGCAAACCAAATGCCAGATCCTAAGGCATTCGTTGAATGGAGCTGTCTGAAAACGGCGCCCGCTAGCATGAACAAGCAATTCGGCTGTCTAGACTATCAGTTTCTAGTACAGAGTCTCCATAGCCCAACAGCTAGTTTCAGCATCTTGCAGAGTCGACTCGACTCTCAGACTTGCTGGTTTAGGATCCCACGGCCCATAGCAAAAAGGATGAGCCTAGAGAGCCAGCACGGACGACGGACGTGGTGGGAATTCCTTGGTGGTCATGTCCCCCCACTTAGACGTCCGTGTTAGTCGTCGTGGCCTGGTCCCTGCACCCGGCCAAGGGAGCGGATAGCGAAAGCATAGCGCATCGACGGTTCGATACGACCTTCTGATGAACCCATTCTGGCTTGGTTCCTCCTGATGATTGATGCTCCCTCACCGTGAAGGAGCGAATCCAATGCGTCGGGTGCACGACATTCCAGAAGAGGTAGGTAGATAAGCTGTGACCCTCTCAAGGCATCAACCAACTGCTGCTGGTGTTGCTGTTGTCCAAGGCATTGTTTGGAGGGTCTGCATATATGTGGTGTTGGAGATGGAGTCAGAGCAGGACCGATTCTTGTTTGCGATCAAACGTGTTACGAAGCTGCAGGTTCAATCTGGGTTACCTCGTTTGGAATACAACGAGTTTCGCAAGCTCAGCTACACCAAGTTAATGGGGATTACAAGATGATTACCAACCCGGCACATGAAAGATGGTCCCTGTCTAGATAGAGTTCAAGCCTCCAAGGGATGGATGACTGGAAATTGGTGGTAAAAAGTCCCTAACTCCGCTCTGCACTGCACCTCACCTACCGGTATTGTACTAAGCCCTACAGTATCCCTAACTTTCCATTGCAACGCAAGCTGTGTTCTGTCGTGTTGCACTGAGTCGTGGACTTCGCTTCCAGGTCCAGGCCTCTAGAGCCCAGAGAATTAAGTTTTGACCAAGTGGGGAGAGGGAGAGTACCCGCGTACCCTCGTGGCTTGTAGGTTCGTACACGCGCCACACTTTTTCGGACCTCGGCCGGGGGTCACTTGGTTGGCGGCGCCTATGGCAAGGGGGCAGGTTTAGCGGCCTTTTTTTTTCCTTTCTTTTTTCCTTTTTGGCTTCTCAGCCCTACCATGGGATTGCAGTCTTGGCATCTGTTGAATTGCCTGTCCCGTCCTAGGGCTGTCTTGGTGGTGTGATGAGACTTTGTACATACTGTACTGTACAGCCAACACGTCACAAAACAACATGAGGCGAAAAAATGATATTCCACTGTATTCTCTTGTCGTTTCAGTCGAGGATATCAAGCAACGTTACAATCTATTGTTAGCGACGGATAATGTATCAGCAAATACTTGCATGCATCTGCCGAACGTGGAGAAAAGCTCGGTCAATCTCGACCCCATTCAGGCTGTGATCTGCTCGAGAGCCAAGAAGACGGTGGTAATTCCAAGACCGTCAAAGCCACAATACAGAAGGCAAAAGGAAATGAGCAAATTGACCCATGGCGTAATTACAAAATTGGCATTTGTCATGCATTGCAGTGCAGAAATCAAGGTCAAGCAAGCCCATTGTCGCAACAGTCATAGGGCTCTCGGTAAACTTGAAGGCCCCGATGGAGGGTGTGAAGGCCCAGAAGCCAACCAACGCCATGGCTGCAGAGCTACCGAACTTACCGGCTTGTGCCACACCTTCACTCACCACTTCACTGTAGCTCTGTCTATCTCTTATTGTTATTACATGGAAGGTCTGAGGCCCGGGACAGGCATTCGGCAGTTCTGTGCCTGCTTCTTTCGTGCTTCCATCCAATGCCTCCACATCCCCTACCGTTCTCGCCCCGAACCTTCACCTGAGCCTCAGCGTCATCACATTTCGTCATCCTACCTACTCAGCCATTATTGAGGGGAAGAGAATGCGTGTATGCGTATGTGTGTGTGTGTGTGTACCGCATACGCTCATGCCATCTCCCGGCAAGCGGCAAGTCTCCCACTATCCGGCAGACGCTCTGAGACCATTAACTTTTTGGACGCGGGACGTTCTCTGCTAACGTTTAGCTCTCCATTCCCTCGGACCCTTTTAGGCTATTACGAATAGGGTAGTCAGTTCGTCGGATTCACACGCCTTTTGCCTTTGCAGGCTCACTCCCTGGCCGTTAATCTTCGGCAGGTAGATTAAAGACTTGACGCGCGGAGGCCAGGCGAAACCTAACAGCCAGGCCGTGGCGCGGCTAATACCTTATCCTCAGAGTGCGTAACAGTAGAGTTGTCGGTTGCAACGTGAGCGGTTATCAATGGTGGAGATACTCTCAACTGTCATAGTTTGTTTTAGACTTTGCAGGCTTCCAACCATGCCAGTTTGTGTTTTCGCACATTATTTCCTTGAATGAAGGGTTTTTCGCTATCGCAAGGGCGCCATCGTCTCGTGAATCGAAATTACCAATAGACAGGCCTCCCGAATCTGAGACTAGCACTGCACCATTGACCCTTAGCATGATGTTGAGACCCTGAAGCGCCAATGACGACCTCGTTCAGCCCTGTGCCACCCGGGTCTAGGTCACGAGCCTGGCCGCCCTGGCCCTGACGTTGCAGTCACGCACTGCCGTCTAGACGCTCTGCTGCCGTTTCGGATGATGAGAGAGCAAGGCAAGGCAAGAAAATACGACCCTGTTTCAGTGGGCTTTTCGTATCCCCAAGTCCAACCAGCCAAGGGAACGTGGTGCGCGATCGACCGTCACCCTATCGAACAACACCAAAGGGGCCCTGCGCCTGAGCCAAGCAAAATATCTGGGTACGCCCCCAACTGCCGAGCGGTAAGTCCCTGCGAGGTGTCAGCACCTTGATTTCGAGAAAGCAGGCACGAGGGGCCCTGTTGGTGTTGCACCGACGTTGGGGTTTCAGGAATTGGATGGGTACTGTACTTTGTATTTTTGTTCTTTTTCCAAGATTGACGGACGCCCTGAGCTACTGCCGGTGGGAAGTCTTTTTTTGTCTTGGGTGGTTTTATGGACAATTGGTAGAGAATCGATGCTCTAAACTCTGATGACGACTCAACGAGGCGCAGCAACACCTTATTTCACATCCGCGAAATGTCCACTGTCGATCTCGATAGCACTACGTTAGTGTGGCTTTTTAGCAGTCTTTGCAAGGTATCTGGGCGATATTCCGAGGGTGTTTGATAGATGCGAGATCCAAGCTCGACCAGCAGTCCACGCTATGGCATGACATTGGATGGCATCACAAGACCCTTTATGCATTGACTTAATTAATCGGTGATGACTGTTACTTTGGTTAATATCCCAGATCTATTATTGTTGTTGTTTCCTACGACGAGAGTTTGACACTGTAGCATTTCTCTTGTATCATGTTCCACAATGTCATGTCTGGGCTGCCCTTTGACGCCCCACACGAGGTATTGTTAGTAGGCGGAAAATGTTATGCAAGCGAAGTCTCTCAACTTCTGGGCATAATTTGCAATTCTGAACACTGTAAAACGCCATGCTACAGTATTCATCTGTGCTACTCCTGAAATTCACCAGTCTCAAGCCTTGTCTAAATCCGTACATCCGTCCTGACCAATAGCGCCCGGGATATTATCTCCTTTGAGTCAAGTCCAGTGGCAATCACGGAGTCGACTAATAAGTACAGTATCAAAGTCTGAACGGTGGGTGGGGGCTGCCGAGGTTCATCTCTGTGCCCTGTCATTCCCTGGGTCTTAGAGGTTCGAAACTATGGCTGTCCACGTAATTCTCTCTGGTCTCTTCCTTACAGGGCGTCTACCGAAACTATTCGGTTTCGCGTTGTGCGAAACCGAGCTGAACGAGGTTTATCAAACCTAGAACTCCAAGCGAGCCCGTAACTGCACTGCACTGCACTGCACGCTGCAGCAAAGCACAGCACAGCACAGCACAGCCCTGCGGGTGCGGGAGAGGCGCGCCACAGACCATGGAGATTGGAGACCCCTTCGTCTACAGGGCAGTTTTAGGGATTTCCAAGGCAGTGGCTTTCAGCCCATCAAGGCGGGATTGGCTACGGGCGCACTCTTGGCAAATGCGGCTCGAAAACTCTACATCTAAAGACGCCGCTGATATCCTGGTTTTTGCTGTGGCGATACAACGCTGAACGGATTACAGGTCGAGTTGAGAACCAACATCTCGAGACCCTGAATAGCTGCTGCACTCGACTTCGTGTTTGATACAAGGAGTTGATGGACTCTTTCTATTTTGGCGGTTTCTGGTGCTGATTCGTTCGGAGATATAGCTACACGAGATTATCTACACATCCATCCACGGACCACTGTTTGTTCCGTAACCTCCGGCACGGATCATCAGTACATACATGTGCAGTTTTACATCAAAATCTCAGGGGATGGATAGTGTCTCTAGTAACATGATCAACATCGCATCTCGTCCAATACAATCATGCTCAACGAGCCATGATCAAAACATCACCATCGATTTAAAAGTGGACTATCAATTACCACGACATCCAATCTGCGTCTCAGAACGGTATGTGGCTGATCAGTAGTCTCTGAACCAAATTGAATCGCGCGTCTATCAGAGGGAATAGTCAGAAGCACTTTTGTCTTTGTCATCTTGGCGCCTTGCATTCTCGTGTTGCGACTGGACGCCTTGAGATGTCTGGTCCGGCTGAAGCATTGTAGTCGGGTTGGTCATGCGACACGTAACAACGGATATTCCTATAGAAATTGTAATCAATCGTATTGTGGCTGAGGAACAAGGAAAGGGGTGGTTATTATGGGAGATCTGCTTGGTCTTTGTCTCTGATTACATTTCTCTCGATCTTCACCATCTTGGGATTGGTGTTTTACGATGACATCTCACCGCTCTTCATTTGCGGGCAGCTGACTTGTACAAACAAGTTTGAGACCTCATTCATGACTCTTGCATGATTTATCCAGAAAGGGAAGTATCGCCTCACTTAGGAGGGCGAAAGAGTCTTGTTGACAGGCATCACCAGGCGGTCACAGGGAAGAGAACGACGTTCACTCCCCCATCGATCCATATTTCAGGCGCCTCCATTCATCGTGAAAGCGGATCAGCGAAGCGGCCGCTCTAGCTTCAACTCATCCGAAGCCTCCAATACAAAGCTCGATGCCCTCTTGGCATGGAGAAGCGGGCCTTTCTCTCATTGAACATCTCGGCCCAAAGGGCATCGGGGAAATAACCCAATCGTCAACACGATGGGGGGATTCCCACAGCCCTATCCAAGTTGATATCACTCCACAGAGACCCCCCTCGGCTTCTTTGCCTCAGGGATCGACCGCCGCAGGACGGATCACCGACTGCTCCGCGGATGACGGAATTCCGAGGTGGTCTGGTATCTGTGTCCGTCAGGCCTCCAACTGGATGGAGAGTGTGCGATGCAAGTGCACGAAAAGCCTGAAACCTGCAACAGGTCCACCTGTACTCACTCATCTGAGAGGATGTTGTACGAGCGCTGTCCTGTGCCGAGTATATCACGACTTGCCAGGCCTATTGTTTCTTCTCTCATGTCTGAGGTGCAGCAGGCGACATGTCGGTAGCTGAGATGTGAAAGCTGACGGGCTGCAGCGGGTCGGGAAGATCTGTGGGGTTTTGAGGCCATTGGAAAGTTGAGGGGGGAAAAAAAGCAATATTCCCACGAGCCATTGCGACAATGGACACACTTTCACATGAGAATTGCCACGGAAATAAGAGCCAAGTGGCCTGAGAATATTGTCAGTCTCAACGAGAGCCCGGGGTTCGAAGCTGGGATGCTGCTTGTTAAGCAAGTTCAACTATTGAACACAGATGTCTCACAGAGATGATGTTGTACGACGCTTACTATTGCACAGCTCATCCGGCAATCCGTGAGCCTCAAAAGCTCTCTAGAGACTTTGCTTTTTACTCATGGTGCAAAGTCCTATTATTGCCACATAAAGTTATTTTGGCAGCTTGCGATACCTGAACTTAATGTCTTGTATCAGATTGAGGATATTTACGGTGGTGGGCTATTTTTACATCTCGACCAACAATGCTCGGATCGCCCTCAGAATCCTGCAGGACTGAGGATTCAAGCGTCAAGACTTGAATGCTACGCCGCTATTCTTGACTCATAGCTCCAGTTGACAGCGGGCAAATAGCACTCACTGTGCCCCATTGTCGCGTTGAGGATTTAATCCTCGGCGCCAATGCTCAAGGAGTCCAATGCCTGTCGTCTCTTCGCTAAACGTTATCCATAGGGCTGGCCTTTTTTTTCTTCCCTTCCGTCAATTCTAATTTATTCGAGACGTTTCTTATCTCTGTGAAGTGCCGAGGGCGAGTGTCAGTGAAGCTGCTAACCGACGAGTCTTTAGCGAGGGCGATCCTCTATCTGAAACCCACGTTAATTAAGGTTACGTCGGGCGATGTGCCCTCAACTGGGAATATGGCCTTTGCTGTTGCGATGACACAGAAAGGACATGAAATGACATTTCGGCTTCCTCGGACCTAATCTCGATAGCTGTAAGCGGTGACTTACAATGCGGTCGACCTACCTTTTGAGGCTATATTACCTTGCTCTTGAGAAGGATGAAGCTATAATAACGGGTGATAAGGGCCTGACGATCGACATGATGATGGGGGTGCAAAGAGACGGACGAATTAAACAGCTCACGCCCACCTTTCGTAGCGTCTACCAAAAGTGGAATGCTTCCAGAAATATTCTCGTATGCTTCCTCTTTTGGGCTCCCGACATCAGGGGTTTTCTGTTCTCTGACCCTGTCCCCAGCTGGGCCACGCAATGCAATCCCTGCAGGGGAGACTGAGAGAACCCGCTTCTTATTCCTGTCTTGGGATTTAAGATTCATTGGGTCATGCTCGTTTCTCCAGATTGGACTGGACTTAAACGCGCTCTTTGTCTTTTGTTGCAGGGCGAGACCTCGGTGCTTATGCGGGCCAGGCTTGTTTTGGCACGTAAACGCTGTATCCTTGCCTTTTCATAACATAACATCGAGCACATATTGGTACAGGTAAACCTGGAGATAGCTGTACGTATCCGTACATAGTGGTAATTAACTCGAGACAATCACATGAAAAAGCTGGGGCTGTAGTGGACAAGGCCCGTTCTCATAAGGCTCCAGTTTATACTTTTTGGGTCCGTCCTTGGGAAAAAGGGCTCAAGCACCGACACTACTCGGTATAATTCCGCGCTTGTTGAGAGCTTGGTCGCGGAACATGATAGACTTTACTCCGTACGGATTGTGGGTTTTGGTTCACAATTCAGTTCAATATTTGATCCACTCTATTGCGTTGAGCCGTTGACCTGAAAGGCATGTTCCGTGAACCATGAATGCATCACCTCAGAGTCTGGACCTTGATAACACAAGTTTGAGTTGAAACTAGGTACTTTCACATATCAACCAGAACTCGCAAGATTTGCCAAGTGAAGGAAAGAATGAGGCATGATTTTGTTTGGCTATGGCGTAGAAACGCATGTCAATGAAATTATCTACCTGGCAGAACAAGATCATGATCCCTACCTGTCACCGGTAATAGGATGTTTTCACAAGCAATCCCTAACAAAACAAACCCCCAGACTCTCCTAGTAATGAATATCAGATCAGATCATGCTGGTCCTTTGCGTCGTCAGTATCAGAATCTGGTGCCCACGGCCGAAGAAACCTTCTAGAACGGAGGTGGTTACCGTTCGCAGGACCTCCATCCGAGGGCCGAATTGGGTCGGAGGGGATTATGTGTGTTTTCCGACCATTCTTCTTTCAATCTTTCTGACATCGATAGTTTCTCCATATCCATTAGTTTCACTCTAGTTTAGTCAATCCGCGATGCGAGCTAGCTAGCTGGCCTAGCAAAGTGGTTCCTGGTCTAAAAGTGCCGTCCTTTAACATTCCGTCAGCGGAACGGCAGTGCCTGTTGCATTCAACTGAACACCACTAACCACAGAGTTCAGTTGTGACACTTCCTATCTGAAGTTTGTTGGTTTGTCATTCCTTATCAATGCTGCTACGCCGTCGCCTCTTAATTTTACTTGTGTCTCTCTCTCTCTGCTTTGCCTCCCACTTGAAACTCTCTCTCTCCCTCCATATCACAGTGCCGTTCTCGACCTAAATAATCTCCGGCAGTGTTGCCCTTCTCCCTCTTTCTCCTTCTTCACGGAACGGATGTAACCTTGGGACCACAAACGCACCCCACTGCTGGTTCCGGAAACTGAGGCCGTGCCGCGCCGTCGTGAGGGGATCGTGGTCTCCCCTTCCCCCTTGACTTAACATGCCTGAACTTTTTAGCTTGTGGGGGTGTTCTTGCGATCGAACTTCAGGTTTCGGGCCAGGCGGTAAGGCAGGACAAGGGACGGACTTTTGACATAATCGCCCTTGAAAGTACGACGAGCAGGGCCAAGCATGGTTGAACGTCATGAACCCACCGAGGCATTACAACCCACAGGTAGATCATCTCCGAATTATAGATAGTTAGGTACAGTATATGGCATGGCTCCGGAGCATTTTGAAGCAAACATGATGCAGCGTGGTAGGGCTAGCCTTGAAGGACTCTATCAGAAACAGGAATGACCGCCGTTGAAGAAGATACCTTATGCAAGTGAATGGATATTGATCAACAAGGAGGCTGCCTAAAGCAATCACAGGAGTGTCATTGTCGTCCTCCTCGTTTCACTTGTATTCCGGAGGTTTAGGCAGAATAGGGCACGGAAAGGACGGGAATTATCCTCCTGCGTGGTTGCAGAAGGGGGGAAATTTGCCTTGTAAACGGGCCGTTTATTACCAGACTGTCGGGTCGTGCTGATATGCATGCTTCGGAGGATTGAGGGATGAGCAATCGTGATGCTGCTTCTGGAAGGACTTATTACGCGAGGTGTTTGAGGTTCAGTCTCTGGCTGAATCGGGTATGACTAGATGATGAATGGGAGATAGACTTGTGGAAAAAAGCAGTACTGATGTAGTGTTGATATTGGGTCTCTGCGCTGTGGTCCCGGGTAATGACCGTGTAAGTGACAATGATGGACTCTCATGGCGATGGCAGAGGTAACTGTACCCTTTGGTGTCCCTCGCTGAACTCTCACCGTAGACGGGTCCCTGGCTGCTTGCAATCTTGTTATTGAGATCGTCGTTAGTGCTCGTCCATGACTCTATGTTTTATACTTACCTGCGCCCGAGACGCAATCCTGAGCTGATCTTCGGATGCCACGGAGTAAGTCCTGTATAGCCTTTTTGGAGGATGACAAAGAGAGATGAGTTCACAGCCTTGAGCTCGTTGCATTACCCGGCGATGCATTGTGTTCCAGAGGAAGTGAAATGGCCGCCAAGTTGTAAGCTCGCCCGTGGCGTTCAGGCGGAGTGTAGCATTTGTGGTATTGAGCAACTCGAGCCCTTCACTAGATCATAAGAAAGCACAAGGATTCGGACAACTATCGTACTTCAATCAGAGAAGCTCTTATCTGGAGTGTGTATCCTCTGTATCGACTCACAAGCAGTCTTTCATTCACCCACCAATCGATAGCGTGCGTCGAAGCTGGAACTTGACCTTAAGATCACTGGCAGAGCCCCTTTCGACTCGAAAGCTTTGGTTGTTGATGCGGAGTAGCTAGAGCCCGAGCTACTAAATGGCTAGAGAAATCAAGTATCTCTGATGTTCGCGATCCATCGCCTTTGCGTCCACACTGTAACTACACACGAGGTTGTGCTCGTCACGAGCTGTCTTCTCGCTGAAGTCCTACATATTGATCACTTAGCCCCCTGAGCATTACCTTATTCGGGAGCAGTCTTTGATGAGTCTCGGTCAGTGTAATGTGATGCAATCGCACTGCCAATGTGGCATCTCATAACCTCGAATCGAAAGGCACTACCTCTCCAAGCATAGCGGCATCTGGTAACACGAGACGGACAATACTCGAGCGAATTAGTGACTCTTGTATTGAGCTTTCATAGACAGGCAAGTTGGATTCTGATGATGAGATCGCGATTCAACAGGACTTCGATGACAATGAGACAATACTAGGACACGAAGTCATCACCTTTGCCTTTTACCTAGTGTCAATATTTAGTCATTCGAATATGAGTAGAAAGCCCTCGTCAAAGCTAGCCCAAGCAGCTGTATTGAGCCTCAGATCCGATAACAGAACACAGAGGGAACTCAACACGTCTCAACTACATTCAAGTTTGGAGCCTTCCATTATGGCAGAACTATTGGATAATCACGTCTAGGTTTCTACTATCTATGATCTTTGGCAAACTGGCTAGGTTAGCGACAAGAACGCATCACCGCGTTACTCGACTATGACGCTGGCGATACCATCAAAAAGAGTCAGCAAGCCAGTGATGGTCGAATGACACTCTATTGGGATAACGCACCAGCAATTCTATCCCAAATTTGTGGCCGTTACTTGGATGTTAAGAGGCGAGGACTGAATGAATATGGGTGCCTCATGTCACCATTATCTCTTGAGCCTGTTGTGAAATATCAGATTTGGACAGCCCTCCCGTGGCAGGTCAAAGGCGATCACAAGAGATGAACTGTAAAACTTGTCCCAGCACAAGCGCGTATTTATGCAATTTCAGAACCCAACCGTCTATGTTTCCCAATCCCAAACAATGTGAAAGGCCCAAATGCAGTAAATCGAGCAATACCCGTCTCATCCAGATCCACTACTTCTTCCAATTCTTTCGTCGCAAGTTCCCACTGGTTCTCCTACTATCTGCTGCCATGATGATACAATCGGTTTGTTGGGTTTTGGTAAGAGAATATGACTTAATTTGTGGATTGAAGCGAAGAAGTCGTGTGAGATGTCTAGGTGTGTTGGTTTGCTCTTGACTTGACCAATTCTTGAGGAGAAGAGGTTGCGTTTAAGAAACTGAGTGATAGTCACAGACTGGTATTTATACCTCTCGAAATAGCTCCAATGAGATAACCCGTCAATGTGATACATCGCTTGCTGGCTACTCGTGTCTAAACTTCTGGAAGGAATTCCACCGTTTCTTTGTTCGTAGACATTCACCGCCAGACGAAAGCATAGCTTTAAAGGAACATCTAGACTCAACAGCAAAATACAAAGAATGAGACAGGTAATTGAGGCATAATATAGCATGGTTATGGCAAGTCGTCGCGGGTAGCTGCGTAAATGTAGGATCTGCAGTAGTGAACGTGGAAGTTATCCATAGCTCCATGCATCTACCCAGAGAACAAAGAACAGTGGCGCAGAAAGGACTGAAGATTCAGCATTACGACCAACAGTAGTTTAGGTTTCTTCAATGAATATGCAGGAACTGGCAGGCTGAAGCTGTTGGATATTGCTCTCGCGTACATCTGGTTGGTATGGTTTCCATAACCTTCACCGCTTGAAGCAGGCTCCTTGACGATATCGTCATTCAATTGCTTTCTCAAGATGAGGTAGAAAACAATCCTTCATTGTCCATGTTCTCATGTAAATCTTTGCCGAGCATGACCTGGGCCTTTGAAGTGACGGCCCAACCCATCATTTACTTCACGGGGGTTATGCCATCAAATTTGCGATACAACATGGAGCTCTCCATAGCTGTTCTTTATAGTACCTCTGAGGTTGCAAGAAAAACGGACTCCTGCATAAGCAACCTTTGTCCCGCTGCGCTCCCACTTCATATATATGATTGCGCCGCTTCAAAGACCTTCCGACCAGGGCCATCGTGAATGACATCAATCCACATAACCTCCTTCACACGCTCCCGGACCTCCTCCCAGCTCTGCCGTCCAGCCAAATTATTTATCGACTGCACGAGCCAATCTTCACTGCTATCAAAGACAATGATAGACCCCACCACAAGAAGCCAAAGCTTGATATTGGCTGTCGCCTCACCTTGCACTGGCGTTGCCTGAATGGCATCGCGCAACTGTCGACTAAACGAATCAGACCTAAGTTTCGTGCCCTGTATTTGCAAGAAAATAGTTGACTCATAAGCAAGCAGTCCAATACGCAGCGCTTCTTGTATCGGCGCTGGATCTTGCGAAAAGTCAAGCTGTAAAAGTCGATACTGTATTGACAGCATGATCTCCTGGAACGCTTCGGGTTTGAGCTTCTTGGCACTTGGAGAGTATCTGTTAGCCAGGGCTGAAAAGTCTCGAAGATCCTTGAAGGTGTTTTGTAATCTCCAGTCCCAGGTGTAGTAGACGTTCATGAAGTCTAGGGATGGTTCTTGGATCTCGAAGGAGCAGGCTACGGTTCCGAAGGCTTCGAGGAGAGGTTCCCATGCTGGCTTGCCGTCGTAGATCTCCGGTTTGCAGCCATTCCTGATGGACCATCCGAGGTCGACACTGGCGTTATGTTAGAGGGATTTTGATACTGGATCGGGAGGTATAACTCACCGACAGAGTTTAATCTGTAGTTGTCGATTGTGTGTATATCCTTGTAAACCACCTCTCATCTTGACAATCCGCCGAAGACCATTCGAGTGAGCTTCAAAAGCCTGGGCGTCCTCCATAGCATCAGCCATCATAGCCAACGATATGATGGTCGCTGTAGTTGCATCCTCGACTTGTTTGGCAGGGTCTTTCAGCCTTTCTTGTAACAGCTTGATGGTATGTCGAAGGCGGTTCCGCGTGGATGCCGAGAACTCTCCGCCCCATCCAGTCTCATACTTTCCACGTCCCAGCAATGATTGCATGTTAATAAGGTCTTGAAAGGCGCTGACCATGAAGCAGATACAGTGCAGGTAAGCCGGATCTTCGAGTAGCCAGCGAAACCAGCATACCTTCTCACCGTCGGGGTCGAAACACCATTCTGCTGGATACATAGTCTCCTTGATGGTCGTAAGAACTATAACATTAGCTGCATGACGAATAACAGAGTGAGAACCTTACATCTATAAATATAATACCTTGAATCTTTACCAAGGGGCGTAGCAAAAGTAAACAGATCCAGATCAGGCGGGGGGTTGACTAGTTGCGCCATAAGAGAAGGCGACTCAACCCAAGCTCTGTCTTGGCGAGCATGTGTATGGCCAACAGTCCACATGGCATCTGTGCAGCGAGTGATCGCCAGGGGTGCAGGGCGATCTAACTCCTCCACATCGTCATCATTAGCTCTAGGGAGAGCATCGACTCTAACGTCCAGTATTGGATGTCTTGGAGGTGACTTTTTCGTATTCTTGCCGCGCATTACATGGCTGCGGATGAACTTGCGAGATTCAGGTGCTGGTTTGCCAACTGGGCCTGAGGAAACAAACTCGAAAGTTTTAGCTACACTTGGTCAGTATTGCTGAGTGACGACCGCCATTTGTGATCCGGGGATAACTCACGACCCTGTTGACGAGGCTTTCGAGCTCGAGGCTTGACCCGAGGCTTGACCCGCACTGGGAGTGTTTCCGGGACGGGGACCGGTTGTAAGAAGGGCTCTAGCATGATGACTCGGATATAAGACAAAGGTATTTTCTTTCAAATTGATAACTGGTATAACGCTACAGGCTGTTGAACGAAGTTTAGAGTGATGAGCAAAGGTTTGAGTTGAGATGAGTTGAACCAGACGAGATTGTTAACTCTATACGGAAAGCAATCGAGCTCCTGAGAGAACCTGTCAGCATCATCTTGCCAAGACATCGATTGTTTTCCTATTCCGGTTAGAGCACAGGGCTTAGTGTCGGGTTGGCGATTGAGCTTAAAGCCGATCGTTGGTGGCAGAGCCCAACAGAATAATAGAGTCATTCTTACCTCAAATTCCACCATCTTGTTGCCGCTTGAATTTTGTCTACCTCTCGCCCTAATGTTCGTCCGAGATGCATCTGCCCCGCTTCCTCCATCGTACTCAAGCCAACAGTCTCGGGCGTTAAGAGCCTGCCCGAACCTCGAATAGGACGATGACAAGGTCAAAGAGGCCCGCAAATGCAATGCTTCTTTCGATCCCTCCAGAGAGAAAATCTTGGCGTGCAATCTATTGCTTTCCCAAAGCGGTTTCCAATCTGTCTCTCCCGTTGTCGTCAACGGTGGCTTGCAATACCACTCAAGACATGATAGAGTTGAGAACTGTTTCCCTTTTTCGGTTCATTCGCGAATATGTGCTTCATCTCCATGATGGTTAATCTAGCTGTAAAAGACATAAAAGAGATGGACGTCCATGCCTTTGGATCATGTTCAGAACATCATAAATACAATCATCAGCTTTATAATAACAAGACTACAAGACTACAATACCAATCAACCATTACAACTCTTACAATCATAATTACCATAATCTACAATCAATATTCACACAATGGCTCCCAAGTCTCTTGAACTCACCCCAGACAACTATCGCTTCTTCCGCTCCCAAACCACAAAGCCCGTCCCCATCCCCAAGGACATCTCCCTCTCCAACAGCACCATCATCATCACCGGCGCAAACACCGGCATTGGCTATGGCGCCGCAGAGCAGTTCCTCGCCATGAAGCTCAAGCGTCTCATCATCGCCGTCCGAAGCATCTCCAAGGGTGAAGCCGCCGCATCAACCCTCCGCGCCAAGCATCCCAACGCCGAGATCCTCGTCTGGCAGGTCGACATGAACATATACAAGAGCGTACAGGGCTTTGCGAAAAAGTGCGAGACGCTTGATCGTATTGATCTTGTCATTCTCAACGCTGGTATACAAATGACAAAGTTCGAGCTTAGTCCTGAGGGCCATGAGGTTTCGTTCCAGGTCAACTATCTCTCTACCGTTCTTCTCGCCACGCTGCTTCTTCCTACACTCAAGCAAAAGGCTCCAGCAGGTCAACCAGGACATCTCACAATCGTCAACTCGGGGACAGCTCTTATGGCTGACTTCCCTAATGCCAAAGACGAGAACATCATGGAGTTCTTCGACAAGGAAGCCTTTTTCACCGGCGGTGTGAATCCCCTTCCTACATATTCTAGAACCAAGGCCCTCGCACACTTCTGGATCGTCAAGCTGGCTGAGCGCGTCAAAGCCGAGGATGTGATTGTCAACCTCGTAGATCCAGGTCTAGTCGGCGGAACTAGCTTGACACGGGGTCAGGGAAACATCATCATTCAGTACATCTTTGCTTTTGTCAACTGGATTGCTGCTCGGAGCATCAAGAACGGAGCCAGTACCTTTGTGCAAGCTGGCGTTGTCATGGGCAAGGAGACTCATGGTTCTTATATCATGGATTGGAGGATTCACCAGTAAGTTCGACGATTCAATCCAATGTTTTCAGTCACTAACGATTGGTAGTTATACTAAGTTCTTGTACACGAAAGAGGGTAAAGCCTTTGCGGACAAGGTCTGGTATGAGACGAACAAACTCCTGTCCTTTGCCAACGTCGATGGCATTCTGAACTCGCTTTGAGGAATGAAGCGATACATCTTTTAAAGGAGTTCTAAGGGTTTGATCATCCTGTTGGGTATAAGCGGCTGGGCATATGGGAATATAGACGGATAGACTAATAACTAATCTCCTTGCTTTGTTATCATCTTTGATCATAGACCAAATGTTAGTGTCAAACAACATGCATATTGACTGTTCTAGATCAGCAATTTTGGACTACTCAAGATTCGAGTTTCTCTCTAAAATAGAATGCTGCCATAATTTTTATATGTTCATTGTCCTTCGATGCCGTATGCTGAACCTCCATTGGAGAGTTTACTCACATATTTTGACAGATACCGTAACTGCACTATCTGAAGACTCATCGATAAATGCAAATGTACTTTAAGAGTGCCAGATCAAATCGTATTTGTTATTTGTTCAAGGAAAATACCTTTCATTGCATATAGATTTGCGTTATGTTATAGTGCACCAAATGATGAGCAGCGCAAACAGCAATTGACGCCAAACACTTTGTCACTCAATACCTACCGCACTGTACAGAACACGACTCCATATAAATGAGAGTTCTCTGACCTCATATATAAATACCTTTAACACAAGCTTATTATTAGTCTTCTGACCTTTTGTGTAATTGATGGTGTCAAGTGAAGCAAGCGTATGAGTGGTTTGAGTGATGTGAAGTCGGACAAAGCTACCCACCCTATACCACATGAGTCAGCCGTCAGCTCAATGCTATGCTGATCAGTCGACAGACTAAAAGATCTACAACCAGGTCTTGGATGACTTATCGCCAAGAATACTCCGTACTGTCATGTCAGTCGGCATGGTCTTGCCATGCCTTGGTGTGCCGTTGTCGTACAGTATGTACCATCCCATGGGCGTACATACGATGGAGCTCGTACCTCACATTGAATCTACCCCACAACAATCACAATCACGACAGTTGTGAATAAACAAACAATTCAAGAGTTGTGCCGAGACCCGTGTTCTTTTGAAGTTGTTGATGATCAGTGCGAAAAGACCAATGAGGAGCAAGGGGCACGTTTCGTTGATGTTACAAGTGGAAAGGAAACTGTAGATTTCGCTTGGGGTGGCTTGATGCCGGGTAATCGGCGTTACCTTAGAGGACAGCGAGCGAGCGACAATCAATCGCTGACTGTGAGAGCTGGAACTGGAGAGGACAGCGCCGAGACGAAACAGGCCGGTAGCCGTGCCGTCAGTTCCGAGGAGGTACGTACCCGCATCTGTGACCACGACACGACACCAACAGACACGACCAGAGGATATATATTGATCAAGACAGATTATTCAGAGATTCAATTGATGATATCTGAGATTATAGATTATCTCAGATTGATCCTCCTCTGTCATCGTGGACGGAGTGGCCGTGTAGGTACGTAGTTTGCAGGTGGTGGTGGTGGCTTGTTCCACTTTGACGATAGCGCCAAGACATGGAGAAGGGGACCAACCAGGAGCCAAGGGGTAGTGACTGATTCCTCCCGCCTCATTCGCAGCCATTGCCAAGTCTGTCTTGACTCTTGACTGTCTTGTCTTTCTTGTCTTTCAAGAAGATCAAGGAACAGAACACAGTGAAAAGCCGATACACAGTGGAGAGTCAGGAGCAAAATCAAAATATAGTGAGCAGATAGAGAGACCAGAGACATTGCCCTGCCTGAGGTACTGTGCTTGATGGAGAGGTACCTACCTATATCTCTCACTCTCAGTGATGCCCGGCAAGTATCTTCTGCCGTCTTTGCCGTTGGGTTGCTTGCTTTTGGACTACGGCTCCCTAGTTCCGAGCCCGAGCCTTTTTTGGGGGGTTCTTTGCAAGCCCAAGCCCCCCGGCTCGTGTCTCTCCAGTCCAATCACATCTCACGTAGCCTCTCCCAGTTCCCCACCGAAAATCCTGACCTGCCCTGTCTTGCGTCTGTTCTGTCCAGATCCCGCCGCAGACCACTCACTCACTCACTCACTCACTCACTCACTCCCCTAACGCTCCCCGTGTCTTGTCACTGTAACTCTCTTTCACTTCAGGGCCCTACCTTAGTCCAATTGCTTTGCGAATCTCGTCCATCCCGTCATTTACTCTCCCTCACGCACACACGCTTGACTTGGCTCTTTGCCGGACTCCGATCTTCTCCTCCCGTCCTCTCTTCTTCGTCACCTCTTTCGTACCCTTCACAGGCCCTCTCTTCTCCTCGGCTTCGCTTCATACTCTGCTCTGCTGGGTCTTTCATTTCCCCTGGACTTCCTTTTTCGCGATACCTGCCAGCTGAGAGAGAGTCATCTACCGACGACCAGCGCCACGCGTACCTTGTTCCACTCGTCTAGACTCGACTCGACTCTCGATCCGACCACCCACGCAACGTGCCTGCGCTAGAATACCTGCTTTTTTACCACTCACTTCAACCCCGTGGTAAAACGTATTCAATACCGGCTACCCCCGTTCTCGTTCTTCCGCGAGCCTTGTTCCGTCGCGCCATCTCGTCACTCTTTCGTTTCTTGCCAACCGCTACAATCATCGCCTCAATAACACCATCACGACCACTTCGAGTTCCTTAACACGATTTGAATTCACGCATCGACGTTTTGTCGCTTGACCATCATCATCGCCTCAGTCAATTCTTCCGTTTCGCGCAATCGACTAAAGACGCATAAAGAGCGACCCCAGGTCGAGGGACTTTGGTACGGCTATTGAGATTGGTGGAATTCAAGATCCATTGCCTAAAGGAGGCCTTTGGCCATGGCCGACAACGAAAAGAGGGTTTCCACTGGAGTGGCTCAAGAGATCCCTCTTGACCCATTGCCTCCGGCTCAGCTCCAGTACCACCAGCACAATGTCGCCAGCGATTCATCATCCGAGTTTGACGAGGTGAGTCTAGTTACATTACCTTGCCTTACTTTGCGCTACTTGCTTCATTTGGACATGCACCTACTGCGGATCAATTAGACTGACACATAGGCCCTCAACAGTCTTTCTCCTACGATCAGGATGACATGCCCGACTTCCAAACCACCGAGCAGGACCTTCACGTCACCGAAGATGACCTACTCGAGGCTCGCGAACTGGCCTCAAAGTACACACTAGAAGATGTGCGCCACATAATGGCTCGCGTCTATCGCATCCACGAGAAGGATCCCAACTTCCCACTCGTAGTTATCCAGAAGATCAAGGCCTTCCTCGAGAACGATGAACTCTTTACAAATCCCGAGAAGCACGAGAGCCTAGTGCAGGAAATGAAACTCGAGGCTGCTCTGATCACAAATAACAGCCCTTACGCCGAAGTTCGTGCCGTCGTCGAGAACAAGGATGATACTTCCATCCCTTCATCAACCATTCGAAGTTGGACAATCGGTCTCGTCTTTTCAATGCTTCTTGCTTTCACCAACCAGCTTTTCGATATTCGACAGCCTGCTATTCGCATCATGGCCAATGTCGCTCAGCTGCTCTCATATCCAATTGGTAAAGGTTTCGAAAGGTGGCTTCCTGACTATGGCATCACTCTCTTCGGTGTGCGCCATTCCCTCAACCCAGGTCCCTTCTCCAAGAAGGAGCATATGCTCATCACCATCATGGCCAACGTTGCGTATAACACTCCCTATACCAACTTGATCATCTGGGTCCAGTATCTGCCCCAGTACTTCAACCAGCCATATGCCTCCCACTTCGCCTACCAGATTTTGATCGCGCTGAGCACCAACTTCATCGGCTATGGAATGGCTGGTGTTTGCCGTCGCTTTCTCGTTTATCCCTCGTACTGTGTTTGGCCTGCGTCTTTGGTTACTATTGCGCTCAACTCAGCTTTCCATACCGACAACAACTCCCCGGTGCAGGGTCCCTTTGGCAAGATCTGGCGCGTTTCTCGTATCAAGTTCTTTTATGTCATGTTCGGCGCCATGTTCGTCTGGTTCTGGTTCCCTAACTACATCTGGACCTCGCTCTCCAACTTCAGCTGGATGTCCTGGATTGATCCCTACAACCGCGACCTCAACACCATCACCGGTTTCAACAATGGTCTTGGCATCAACCCATTCCCAACCTGGGATTGGAACGTTCTCCTCTGGGATTCTGCTGACCCGCTCATGGTTCCTTTCTTCAGTACTTTCAACCGATTTATTGGCGCTTTCATCTCCATGTGGGTGGTTCTCGGCCTCTGGTACTCCAACATCTACAACACTGGATACCTTCCCATCAACACCAACCGTGTCTACGACCGATGGGGCGAGCTGTACAACGTCACTCGAGCCATCAACGACCGAGGACTCTTCGATGCTAAGAAATACGCCGACTACTCTCCTCCTTTCTTGGGCGCTGGAAACGTTGTCATCTATATTTTCTTCTTCGGCATCTACACTTCGACCCTTACCTATGCTCTTCTGTTCCATCGACGCGAAATTGTTACTGGCTTCAAGGGTCTTTTCAACAGCATGAGGAGGAAGTCAAACCGCACTGAGGAAGTTCACGATCTCGACGTTCACACTCGTCTCATGAAGGCTTACCGTGAAGTTCCTGAGTGGTGGTATATGGTTTGCCTCGTTTGCGCTATTGCATTTGGCATTTCTGGTATTGCTGGTTGGGACACCCACACTTCGCCCGGTGTCATTTTCTACGGTCTTGCACTTTGCCTTGTGTTTGTCATTCCCGTCGGCATCATAAAGGCCATGACTGGTATCGAGGTCACTCTGACAGTCCTTGCCGAGTTTATTGGAGGTTCTTTCGTTGAAGGCAATGCTCTGGCCATGAACTACTTCAAGTCTTTCGGCTACGTCACCTGCGCCCACGCTGTCATGTTCTCAAACGATCTCAAGCTCGCTCACTACGTCAAGATTCCTCCTCGACACACCTTCTTCGCCCAGATCATCGCCACTTTCATCAGCACCTTTGTCTGCGTTGGTGTCCTCAACTTCCAGATGACCCAGATCGAGGGAGTCTGCACTGAGGATGCTCGATGGAAGATGACTTGCCCTAGTGTCAACACCTTCTTCACTGCTTCAGTTCTTTGGGGTACCGTTGGACCTAGCAAGATCTTTGGAAAGAACGGTCTCTACACTGAGGTCTTGATCGGTTTCCCTCTGGGTGTTGTGGTTGTTCTGGCTGTTTGGGCTATCAACAAGAGGTTCCCCAACTGGACCTGGACAAGACAGATTCACCCTGTTGCTATCATGTATGGAGGTATTGTTTGGGCACCCTATAACATGTCGTATGTCTGGCCTTCGGTCCCCATTGCGTACTTTTCCTGGATTTATCTCAAGTCGCGCTACCTCGGCTTGTGGTCTAAAGTAAGTTTCTCTCTCATCAGAAACTCTCGAACCAATACTAACAGTTGCAGTACAATTTCGTGCTCTCTGCAGCCTGGTCCTGCGGTATCGCCATCGCAGCCATCATCATCTTCTTCTCCCTCCAGCTCGAAGGCACCGAGTTCAACTGGTGGGGCAACACAGTTGGCTACGTGGGATGCGAGGACGACGCCTGTCCTCTTCAACCCCTCGAGGGCACGGATTACTTCGGCCCTCGGGAGGGTGAATTCCACTAGCCGCCTTAACTAGGGCATCACGATGAGATGATTTGGCGCAATGTGTATGGAATTTGAGCGTGCGTTTACTTGTATTGGGACATTTTTGAATTACCTGGAAGATTTATATACCCCGGTTGCATTGACATAGAAATTGTCTGTTGGGACAGATATTGTATAAAAAAGCCAAGAGGTTGTAGTCGAAGGACAATTTGTTTGCAAAGTTTTGGTGTTTGGCATGTGATATAGTGAAGCCGGGGATTAGCATGGTATTAGTTGAATCAGTTTGGACTCATTTACAAGTATAGTCATGGGTGTTTACAAGCGAGCTGGAGTTGGTTCAATGGGTATCCTTCATTATTATCTACATATTAACCAAAAACTCAGAAATAAGACATCATCATCATTATCCGTCAGGCTCAACACAACATAAGAAATCACAATGAGTGAGTGTATCATCTCGGTGACTTGTTTCCAAATGGTGATCGCCCTCTCATGGGCAGTTCAAACATACTTCCCCATGTCGACACCCTCCGTCCTGGACTCACTGGACTGACAGGGCTCATCAGACTGCCCTCTTCAGCTGTTCTCCACGATGATCCTCCGCTACTTCGTCTATCGCCGAGAACAGGACCGCCATCGAGTTCGTACATTGGCCCGCTTGGACTAACGGGTGTATCTGAAGACCCGATCTCGGGAATTACAATCATAGGGATGGGCGAGAGGACTTGAACGGGTACTTCTGGTACCGTCTCTGGGATAACAGGAACAGGCTCATCGTCTGAATGCGCTGTTGAGGGACGCTTATTCTTGATCCAGCTGCTCTTTAGACTTAGCATGCTATTTCTGTTTTTCAGATTTCGTAGGCCGTTGCGAAGTGCTGTTGTCGTTGAGCGCTCAGGACCAGATTTGGACTTTGGACGGAGTAAGGATCCGGAGTCTGACTTGGGAGGGAGAAGACGTGTTACGAGCTCGAGCTGGGAGTGCATGCTTGGATGGGCTAAAACGTCTTCTAGGGTTATGCTGACGGGGAGAACGTTGTTGAGTTCAGCTGTGAGGGTGTGTGCGGGGAGAATGCAGCCTGAGATGGCGTAGAATGGTGTCGTGGGGATTTTATCCTTGGGGATGCTTGTGGAAGAGGGTTTTATGACTTTTTCCCAGGCTTTGACGATGGCAACTTGGAGATCCTTGCGTTGAGACGCATCGAGTGATTCAATGGGTGGTCCTGGAGGGGGTTGTTTTGCGGGTAAAGGGATCTGTCTCTGTGACCTCGAGATCTCGTCTGAGGAATGAATCATCGGTTGATGAATCGTCTCAGGATGTGTGATGGTCTCCCACGCTGCAACAAGTAAACTCAGACAATTCTGAACAAACGCAGCAGTAACTCGTTCCTCAGAGTACTTGATCTCCAGAACAATACGATCATTCGCTTCGGTACTTGATCTTACAAAGAGATCTGGAAAGTCCCTCGTCCACGCTTCCACCATTTTGTATGTAAACGTCGCACCGTCAATATTCATCGTCGACGATCCATCCTGCGAACCAGGAATATGATGCTGCACAACAGTGCTAAAGCGTGTACAGGCACGCCAATTTGTGCATTTGTTGACGAGTTCTTGAAACCCGAATGTCTCAAAGCGAGAGTGGGATTGGCGCTGCAGTTGGATGCAATTCATGAGATCGAGGGGTGTGCTGTGACTAGAAGGGAACTGAACCCGTACAGGAAGAATGTTTGTCATGGGACCGACGATATCAGGCGTTGAAGTGTGGATTACTTCGCCGAAGAGCACGTCGTGGGAGGATGAGAGTGTAGAGAGGACGATGGCCCATGATGCTTTTAGCGCTGCGTCGGGAGTCATTCCATAGGAGGATAGATGACCTAGAGATGTTGTATGCTTTACCGTTCGGATCTCAGATAGAGACGCTGGAGGGACGGGGCGTGTGTGAGCGATGATTTTTGTCATTTTTGCGTTCTCAAGTTGAACATTCCAGTATTCTAGACCTTGAGCACGAGTAACTCGTGAAGCACGCGTGTAGTCAAGATATGACGATCTCGGCACATCAGTTGTATCGTCTCCTTCGTAGAGAGCTGTGAGTTCGTGAACGAGTAAATGAGCTCCTACATCGTCGATCTGAGAAGTACTCAGACGAACAACCAAGCATCCTTGTTGCTCAGCATTTAAGAATGTAAAGTTCGTAACAGGAATCGTTGGATCAAAAGGTAGAGATTGATGCTCCTTGATAAGATTCTGCGTGACTTCCTCAAGAGAGCCTGTACTGCAGGGAATGGTTGAGAACGGGGGCTTAAAAGAAGCGCAGTGGACTTGATACACAGTGTGAAGGTGAGTGATGAACGCTACGTTGAGAATAGCGTGCATATCGCTCAGGCCTTTGCAAGCTGTTTCGAGACGCGCTGTATCAATGGGACCGTTGAAACGAAGCGCGAGACAGACTATATCAGCTCTGTTTGGAAATATGCCAAGTTCAAGAGCGCGGATCTGTTGGGAGGATGCTTCGGCGAAGTCGAGAACATCAGGGGAAGAGACTCCAAGTTGTGGTGCGATGACTTCCTTGACGAATTTGGTATCGATCTTCTTTGCGACTTGTTTTCGAGCTGCTGACTTTTTTGTGGAAGATTCAGCGGAGCGACATATCTCAGTAAGTGTACGTTCACTCAAGAGATCGGAGAGTGAGATGTAAACACCGCTTTTGCGAGCTGTGATGACGAGATGAGCAGCGAGGTACTTATTCCCGCCCACTGATGAGAAGGTACTTGAGCCTTTCACGGCAGAAACAGAGATACCAAGGGTATTTGCCCACATTTCCCGCATTGCTTCTTCTGGGCCTGTGAGGGGAAGAGGTTTCTGCGAGAGAGTTACTCGTTGGATTTCGCCGGGGTTAGGAACATGCGACATGAGAAGAACATCGTGGGTTGAGAGGTTAGCGACGCTGCGCTGGAGTTTTCGGCGGTTGACTTTCAGAGACGTTGACATGGGAAATGCTCTGGCAGGAATAAACACTGCGGGGATAGAATGCCGTGGAAGACGGGGTGTGTTGGAAGTTGGGTTCTCGAGGGATGCTTCAAACATCTTCTTAGCGATGTACGTCCGCTCCCTAGTCTCGGGGGTGAGATTGTGAAGGGTCTCATTCGGTTGCATAGCGTGGCCGAGTTGAAGAAATGCAGCTAGCAAAGGACCTGTGTCGCGCATGGTGATAGAGTCAACGACTACATCGATTCCTTGGCCTAGACAACGGCGCATGAGTTGCTCGACCTGCGCGACGTCGACCATCAGGCCGCCGACTCTTACTTCATCTCGAACGCTGGAAATGAACTGAACGTTTCCATCGTCAAGATAGCGCACACGATGTCCTGTCTTCAAGTATCGAGGTCTCTGTCGATCACTCTCCAGTTCTGGTGCAACGAGAGGTCTGTCCAGTGCAAAGCGATGAGGCGTGACGAGGGGACTGTCGATAGCCAATTCACCGATCGCACCGACAGGCATGAGTTTCTTGTGATTATCAGGATTAAGAACCCAAAAACGACCTGTGACCGGTGGTGTGATAACATCCAAGCTGTTATCCTTCTCCACTTCCGTTACTGAAATACCGAGAGGACAAATATCCGGTGCGCCGTACGCAAGAAGAATATCGTGATCTTCCAGCCACGGCATATACGTATCAGGATCGAGTTTTCTCGTTCGAAAGCACAGCGTTCGTAAACTCGGTACCGAATCTGGATGGATGCTCCTCGCGATAAGACTCGTCATGTATGACCACGTAACATCCATTCGAGCCATAGCACTAGCGATGTCGTTACTTCGTTCTTGTGGTGAAGGAATACAGACACAACCGCCGTGAACTAACGTTCCGAGAATTTCCACCAGGGAAATATCGACGTTGAAGGCCGAGAGTTGAAGAACGCGGCTTTCGCTATTGAGTTTCAATGCTGGACCTTGGGCGAAGAATGCAGAGAGGAGTGAGGCATGCGTGAAGAAGATACTCCGCGATTTCTTGGGTGTGACGAATACACAGGCTGCATGGTCGGGACTAGCATCTTGTCCCATTGTTGAGAGATATGGGGTGAGCATTGCGAAGAAAGTATCGTTCACGATGACAAGGTTGATCGCCAACGAGCTCAAATCCTTCCAAGCCGTCTCAGTCGCCAGAACAATGTGCGGGTTGAGATAATCAATAGTCGACTTCACCGTACTAGCATCCTGCGAATCCAACGCAGCAAAACTGGCACCAGCTGAGAGAACAGCGAGGATGATGACAGGCGCCCAATGATTCTTTTCAAGAACGACGGGGACTATAGTTCCAGGCCCAACGCCGAGATTGACGAGATATGTTTTCAGTCGTGACACAAGCGTCGAGAGTTGCGCGTATGTTATATCTCCATCCCAAGAACACACAGCTTCTGCATCTGGACGAAGAAGACTATGCTGAAGAATGATATCATGAAGACACGATGACATTTTCTGAGATTGCGTGGTCCAGTCTTGAACGACGAGTTGGGCGTAGTCTCTGTCTGTAAGAAGATCCGTCTCCACGATGAGTTTTTGTGGTGTTGTGAGGATTTGCGTAAGCGCTGAGTGAAAACTATTCATAACGCTCTGAACATGAGAAGGTGAAAGACGTCGCGACGTCAAGTTGACGTGTAACCGATCGTTGATAAACATGAGCGTAAGCGACACATCACAATCCGTCTTGCGCCCAGATGTCAAAAGCGCTGTTATCAACTCATCGCCCGCGACGAGATTATTCTCCTCATGGAAGTAAAGACACGTGTTGAACAACCTCTTTTCCTTGAGCCCCAACGCATGCTGGACTTCAGACATGGTGAGGTTATCATGCTTCCTCGCATTAGCATACCCTTCACTCACGACAGTAAGACACTGTCCCAGAGAAGCAGGAGGCGGCATTTCGACATAACAGGGTAAAATAGTCGCAAAACTCCCGACCATTTCTTCAATCCCACAGAGGAGTTGTTCGTCCCGTGCAGAGAATTGATACCCAAAAGTCACAGCGTCCATGCCTACAAAGGCACGAAGAACGAGAGCCCATGCAAGTTGGAAGACAGCTTGGGCGTGGACTTGGTTCTGTTGGCAGAACATGCGCATCTGCATGGTCGGGATGTCGAGATCAAAGGGGGCGGTGTGGAATGTATCTTTTGTGTTTGTTGAGAGCGGTGGGAAGATACATGGTCTTGCGTAGGAAAGACTCGTTTTCCATACTTCGAGACTGTAAGCTGTGTCGATGGAGGCCATTTGGTGGAGATATGTGTTGTGAAGCGATGAATTGTCCTGCGGGTCTTGACCAGAATATACACGGCTCAGTTCTGTTATCAAGAGATGAAGACTCGGTAGCTATCACGGTTAACACCTTACCTGACAGTATGTGAACGAGACTTACATCGCAGAGTGCCTGGCTAGCATCAAGCCTTACGACCATCCCCTCAGGGTTATAGCACACCGAGAGTCTGTGTCTCGGCTCTCCAAACCCCATATTCAACCCGGGCAACGTGCCAATCGCTTCTCTCGGATCCATCGTCTCAATGAACAAAATATTCGGCGATATCTTCTTGAGCACAACTTGATCAAACAAACCCTCTCTCGAAACAGCATCGATGAAAATACTCCGTAACGCAGGTGTGTTTGCGACAATGACCTCCCAAGCTTCACACAACCTCGTAACGTCAATAATGTGACTCAAGCCTGTGAGTTCATAAGATACATGAACGTGGAAAGACTCGCTGTTTTGAGATTGTGCGATGAGGAGTTCTTGCTGGGCTGGTGTGATGGGCTGTATGGTCTCGATGTCTTTTATGCTGATCCTTCGATCTGATGTAAGTCGCTCAAGAGCTTGATATGATGATTGGATCAAGGGAATGTCGGAGAGCGTGAGTTGTGGTTCGTGGGATTCGAGTTTTGCGATGGCTTCGAGGAGTTGATACTCAAAGACTTGGATCCACGTTTGGATCTTATCCTGGAATTTGCAGGTTTTGTTGTACACCACATCGATCTGACCTCCAGAATTATCCATCATCGCTGAGACTTCGAATAAAGCGATTCTTCCAACGTCAGAACCAGTGGTAGATCTGAAATGAGATTGGTCAGGTAAGGCGATAGGTTCTAACAAGCCATTCTTTCGTTGAAGTTGTTTCGCAGTATCGATTGTGTTAAAGATGATTTCGAGTGGGATATTCATCGCCGCGCCTTGCGAAGATGAAAACTCAGAATTAAAGAACGGAACACCTGATCTTGGAATACTCCTCCTCGTATCCTTGATCAAAGTAATGACCCCGATCAAATCCGTGTCTGGGTTAACAGACACGCCCATGGGACATAACGAAGCGAACCATCCAACCGTTTCCAAAATGTTGAAATCTCCCTCTGAGGCATCCCGTCCATTTTCCTGCTTCCACAACGTCGGTAGCACTCTATCAGGAAAGACCTGGCAGAACGAGAGCAGTAACGCAGCGAGTATGACATCTGCTGAGTCCGTTCTCAAGACCTGCGCTGATGATTGCTCCAGAGAATACGCTTGTTCCGCAGTGAGTTGAAACGATAACCGGTCTGAGTTTCCGTATGTATTTTCTTCCTGATCCAAGTCCCAGTAGTCCAGATCCGCAGAGAAGACATCAAAAGGAAGTGTCGGCTCAAACAACCTCTGCTCCATCTCACGACCTTGGTATTCAATCCACCGCTCAAACGACACACTGCCCTCTGACAAAAGCGTGCCTTTTTGGAGCAACTCTTCCAAATCGCTGAGAATAATCCTCCAAGACAGCGAATCGAGTATGAGTTGGTGCGCCGCGAGATAAAGCATCTGCTTGTCCTGGTTATGAACATACATCGCCGCAAAAACCGGTCCATCGGAGGGATCAATCGCTTCTTCAGTTTCGTTAATGAGCGTGAGTATCTCATCATCCCCAACATCAACGTGATGCGAAAGACTGTAGGAATTCGTGCCTTTGGGCGTAACGCACTGCATCCACTCATCACCCTTGACGAATCGTGCTCTGAGCATGTCATGTCTAGCGACGATGGCTTCAATCGCAGCGTCCACATCAGCTGGTTCCGCACCGCCTTTCACCCTAACCAACAACCCCTTCGTCCACCTCTCACTCCCATTCTCACCCCCAGCAGCAGCAAGATAAATCCGCTGCATCGCACTCATCGGAAACACCTCCAGATCCTCGTCACTCCCCACGCAGCCCACCTCCCTGCTCACCACCCGTCGTCGCGTAGGAATCTGAAGCTTCATGACCTCCTTGTAGGTAATCTCGTCCATGTTCTGCACCCATGTTTGCGCGCCACGTCTGTCGTCGTCAAAGTCAAACTCAGTAGGAATCCATATCTGGGGCTGCTGCACGGCCATGCGAAGTGAAGAAATCTCGTCCCTGACAGAGTCTACAGGCAGAGATTTAGAGGTACAAGAGCCGATCTTAATAAGGGCCACGAGTTGGCCGTCGAATGGGCCTGCTCTGGGGGAGACCATGCACACGCTGCTGACGCTGGGAAATGACCGCAGCAAGCTCTCCAAATTAGGGTCCACCACTGAGCTTCCCCCTGCAGCCCTACCACTAACAACCCCCCTAGCACTTGCGTTGGACGAAGACGAGGAATAAGACTCTACCGAGTTTGACCTGACGTTGGATTTCGGGGTGCATCTTGTCTGAAGCTCGGCTAGTGTTTGGCACGCCATTATGTCGTCGCTTTTGATGTCGAAGCCTCTGTTTTGACATGTTTGGCGGACGAGTTCTGCTGCTTCTTCATCGCCGCCTAGTTCGGTGAATGAATCAAAGAGAAGAATGTCTTCGAGGGATATTGACAGTGTTGAGGCTATTGCTTCTATGAGTTGGTCTGGTGAGTCGTGGGAGAAGTCCGTAATGAGCCTTGGTAGGCTTGGTCTTGTGGGAGACATTGTATTGAACTGATACTGTTGTCAAAAGACACCAGCAATTGAAGATGCGATCCTCGAGTTATTCTACCATTTGTCTCCTCTTGTTTTATGCGCAGTCTTCTATGACATGCCCTCCATCCTCTAACATCCCAAATCTTGAATCCTGTCTCCAACTCACAGCCCCCAAAATGTCCTTTGTACACGATACCCCCGACCCGCTCAGCTCCAGCACACGATATAAGTACCCGCTACTCAAGACCACAGCGAATTGAGACCGTGATCAATACTCCATCACCACGCCATGACGTGCCGCAATGCGCGTCTGCTCCTATTTACTTGGCTTTGACAATCATCGAGATTGAGTACCATTATACTCCGTAAAGTTGGAGAAATGAATTGAGTTGTTTCAAGTTGACAGTTTAAAATACTGATGTTCTTTGATCTTCACGGCGATGTTACTCTTGCATCAACACGGCTGTTACGGAGTACTCTCAGACCTCTCAACTCCAAACTCTGTTAGAGTTCGTCATAGCACATTCGTATTGAAGGATCAAACCCCCAAATCTATTTATCGCAAGTCTTCCCCTTTTCCTATCTATCAACCGCTGTACATACATCCTTTGGCCCCCTCACATCTGCAAGTCTTACATTCTAACCTGATACCCCCAAGTTAACCGACACTTCATATCTATCTATTATTATCAACCCTTACTCCTTACCTTAGCGAAAAGAAAAAAAAAACAGAACTTTGGTCCAGATCTGCAGGGCCAACTTACCGAGATTAAACACTGTAACAATAAGCTTTCCCCTAAAACACCCTGTCCCTCTTGATCCCGTCTCCTCTCCCGCTCTAAACATAAAACAAACTAACAAACCCTTATCCCCCATCAAAGAACAAAATAATTGTTTGAATACGGAGTTTGATTTCCCTTTTTAAACAAGGACTTCCCGTGTTTCCGAGACGGGAGTGTCCTCGGTTACAAGCGAGATAAGGCTATAAGCGAGATTGAGCTGGGGCCGTTTTAGTGCTCACGCTTCAAGACTCGGACACGGACCGTGTCATGTCTAATAAGCGCCTGAGAGCGCAGCTATGATTCAGGGGATGTAATCCTACTAACTTCAACGTTTTGTGTATTTTTAATCTTGTTGGGGGCTGGATCGAGAGACTGATAACACTTAGCACTGAGAGAAAGATGTTTCTAATACTGGAAAGTCGACGCCGCAATAAGCAGCACATCAGATGGAGCATCTACATCCATCAGAGCACACCACGTATTGAAACAACTGTCTTGATGCAATTCTACATACACATATCCCATAGCAATTCCTATATTCGTATCGTACACCATTAATCCTCCCATCTCAGGTATCTAAACCACAACCTCATCATCATCAGGATCCTCAATACTCGTTCTTCTCTTGGCCTCCTTAACTTCCACAGCCTTGACTTCATCGTCCTTCCCCTCCTCAGCAGCCTGTCTACTCCCCTCCTTTTCCTTCTCAGCCTTGGACAGTCCAAACGGCCACAATCCACTCAATCCCCTTGTTGAAGCTGAGCCCTCCTTTGCAGGGTTCACAGGTTGAGGTCTTATAACGTTTTGAGCATCGTCTTCTGGCATGGCGAAGTCTCCAAACTCATCGTCATCGTCATCATCACGCTCGTCGTCTGATTCATTCCCATCTGGCTTGCCTCCACGATCCCTCACCACATCTCTCCACCATGCGCCCCTTTCATCACCTTGCGTCTGATCATCATCGTCAAAGTCCTCTTCTGTATCGGCAAATGGATCTGTAGGGTTCTCGTCATCGTCATCATCGTCGTTACTTAAATTTCCAGATGATTGTGCTTGGTTGTTCTTCTGATGCATCGCCAACCGAGCCGCTAGTTGGAGTCTTGCCCTAGAAGGAGGGATGTTCAGCGGCGGCGGAGGTGGAGGTGGTGGGGGAATCGATGGAGGTTCCATTGATCCCGAGTTCAAGGGGTCCGTGTAAGCTCGGAACTAGAAATGTCTCGTCAGTACGAGGCGCTCATGAGTGAAATGATCAGTCGACACTAGGAGATGAGATGAGATGAGTCGGAGGGAAAGGCGTCCTGAAAACACTGGCATCGAGGCTTGATCCCCCTTTCCATTTCGTTCCTTCGTAGCAGCTTGCACCCCTAACTCTTGTCTCCGTTGCCAATCATTATTCTATACAGATCCCAAACTAGGTCAATCCAGACCTTACATGATAATCCCCCTAGCCATCCATCCGCCCTTTCTATCCCACAACGCCTGGTATAAATGTCTCAAAACCTCGGTGTCGTCAGCAGCTTCATGACCTCTCCAACCTCGACGTCCTCGAAGGTCTCTAGGTCGTCAAGTTGCAGCATCTCACGGCAACGCCTGTCTCGACTCTCTCGTCTGGTACGCGGGCGATCAAGTGTTCCCCAGTAAGGTGCGTCCTCCTAAGGGTTGCCTTCTGGTTTTGAGACATCCTCAACCTGCTCAGCGTGCTGTTGCTCTTCATCTTGAGATGAGCGCTGATGGTGTGCCACAGTTTCGTCCAAGTCCATAGGAGACCCCCTTGTCACATCCTCCGGGTAATCCAAGTCAGGGAATTGTGATGCAAAAGTCTCAGGAGACCGCATAATCACATCCTCTAGTGTTTCTGCTATGCCAGGGTATCCAGGGATGCCGTGATCCGAACCATCGTCTTCAGCTTCAGCGGAAACACCACTCACCTCGGAATTGACATCCTCCTCGTTTTCGTCCCCATCTTCATCCTCCTCATCGCTGCTGCTGCCAAAGCCGGACATTAATGTGGCCCCACTGATAGTGAAAGGGCCGATGCCATTTCCGCTGTCTTGGCTGAGCTCTATTCCCCCGTTAAGGCCAGCTTCCGCAAGTGCACTGGAACCACCACCGCCAGAGCCTCCGCTTAAGCCAGAAAGGCCGACGCCGCCAAGCCCACTGCCACCCATTGACCGGTTGCCCATAGCTACCTCTGGTCGTACGCCACCAAGAATGGCATTGTCTCGCTCGCGTGTCTCGGCGAGTGATCCCTCAACGTAGCTGATCCATTCCTGGCTCATGACTCGGTCAAGAACAGTCTCCGAGAGGAGCTCCGGAGGGTGGCGCTCGGTGAACTTGACAACCTCCTCAGCAATGAGGGTAAGATGACCCATGTATCCCATGCGGGTCTTGGTCTTCGCCTGGGACTCGTCGCTAGCCTTTTGGCCGTTGATGATGGCACTTGTGATGTCCGCAGCCTCGAACAGGGAAACGGCCAATGTGGGGTTAAAGCTGCGGTCCATGGGACCGTTGAAAACTTGCTGAACGATGTCGTACACCACATTATGCAGAAAGTTGTTCCAGGGGTATGCAAAGAAGAAGTTCTGCAAATGTTAGATGGCAATCAGTGGAGGGCACAGCTGACTTACAAGAATGGTTGGAACAACACGGTGTTCAACGAATTGAAGCTTCAGGAAATCTCCAACAACGGGTTCCTCGGTGGCTTGGCTGGCAGGCTGCTCCTCCTTAGGCTTGTCCTCCTTGGCCTCCTCAGTCTTTGTCTCCGTAGTAGAGGTCTCAGCTGTCGCAGCTTGGGCATCAACAGCTGCCTTTTCAGCCGCTTGTGGTGGGCGATCGGCTCCAGATTCCGGTGGAGGAGGAGCGGAGAAAAGAGGTGCAGGCATATCGTCCGGTTGGGGAGAGATACCTCGAGGCTGCTCTTCAACCTTGATGGAGGCATCCGTAGACTCAGCCTTGGACTCTGGCTCGGATGGGGCAGGAGTCAGGATAGCTGAAGAGTCAGAGGTGTCCTCCTTTGTGACATCCTCTTCTGTCGTCTTGGGCTTGGACTCTCCGATCTTTTCGCTGCTGGGTTCCTTGGGTTCGGGCTTCTCAGTTGAGTCAGCCTTGGCAGGCTCTGTAGATGCGGGCTCAGCGGTCTTGATCTTTGTGGGCGACAACGGTGCAACCATCAAATCCGGCTCATCGAATCGTGTCTCATCACCCTTGGCACCCGTTTGAGGAGGGCTCAGCGGCTCGTCAACAAAGTCATCCTCATCCTTGCTGAGTGATGTTGTAGAAGCGCCGGGAATGTCGTCCTCAGCCTTGACAAACTCATGAGAAGTATCCTCACTCATCTCCTTGCTGGGCTCAACCTCCTCGAAACCATCGTCGTCAGCGTTAGTGACCTCGAGGCGTCTCTTCTCTTCAGGTGCAGCGCTTCGCATGGTCAAGTCGTCAGTGGAGTGGTCCTCCTCCTTAACCGGTGCCAACTTGCCCTCAGTACGAAGACGTTGCCGCTCGATGTCACGCTGAGCTGTCAGTTCCTCGGAACCCGGCTCGTTCAACAAGCCCATGTTACTGCAGTGCAACAACTCGGCCATGAGCTCGCATGTCTTAAATCGGTCAAAGCCAAGGGGCTCGAGCTTGACGCCAAAGGTCGAGTCGATCTTCTCCTTCTTGGAGGGGACATCCATAATCAGGTTCATGAACTTGGGGACATTCTCGGCGAACATGCGAAGAAGGGTGCCCAGGTAGATGGGGTCACGGCTGGAAGGCGCAGCGCTCGCCTCGGTGCCCATGTCGGGATCATAATCGGAGTTATTCTTTCGAATTACTTCAATAATGATACCAACACCAACAGTCAGAGGGTTGCCGCCGCCAAGCATGTAACCAATAAGCTGCTCGATGCATGGCTTGGAAACAAGCTGACGGGTGAGCTCGTTAGGGCCGATGCATTGTTGCTCATTCTGTGAGGCGTTGGCAGAGATGGTGATGATGGCCTTGATGAAGTCACCTGCGGCAGTTTGCACAACCCAGTTGTTCTCGGGGCTGAGGCATGAGAGGAGGCTCGGGATGACGTCCTTGGAGTACAACCACTAAAGCCATGATGTTAGCACAGATGCATTAGATTAGTGGGGAGATTTCGCACCTCGACCACACCCTGGCCACCTTCATTACGGTCCAGGGCGATGATTTTGAGCAGTAGGTCCATGACCATAGGACACTCAACGTGCTTGAGTAAATTAGGGACAGCATCAGGAAGAGTCGTCAATAATTCCATCATGTCCTCGGTCTTCTTCTCGAACAGAGACTCATTGACTTTTGTGAAGTAGCTCGCCTGGAGGGGATCGAGCGGGGCAGGGCGGGACAAGAAGTTCCAAAAATCGCGAATCAATTGTCTGTTCTCAGCCAGAGCCTCGTAGATGGACCAAGTATCGGAGCTAAGAATCTCGCAAGCTACAAAAGCGTAGCGATTGCGCTTCTTCTCCTGCTCCTCCTCATCGTCGCCCGGGTCGGTGGCGCGGGATGATGCGCGCGGTCGCGAGAGAGAGAGGAAGCGATTCTTGGCCTTGGCCTCTTGGTCGGTGGACTCGTCGGGAGACTCGACGGTCTCGAGCTTTGGAGCGACTACATATTCGAGCAGGTTATCGAGGACCTTGTCGCTTCGGAGGTATTCGATGAGCTTTGAGTTGTGCTGCTTGAGCTCCTGGATCAAGTCTGTCTCTTCGAGTAGCTCCTCGAGGGTAAAATCTGGCTTATCGAGGATTGTGTCGATGGTGGAGATGTTGGCGTAACCGCCGAATCTCCAAAACATGGTGAAGGGTCGGTGTTCGCTATCGCTGTCGCTGCCGCGGGACCAGCGTTTGGCGGAGGGGGAAAGGTTGAAGATTGGATTGTGGAGGAGTCGAAATGGATCATGTAATCAAGTTTAATCGAATCGAGTTGAGTCAGACAGACGTAGGCGGGTCAGGTCGGTGGGCGGAGAGTGAGTTTCAGCAGTCGTTGCGCACTCACTTGCCTCACCTTCGCAGGCAAACTTTGTAGCTGTACAGCTGAATAACAGGTAAAAGAGTATAAGGTAGTCAGGAGTCAGATTGCAACATTCCCAGAATGGCTAATCAATCAATAAGCTGCCTTGGTTGTGGTAAGTAGAGAACCTGGAAGCAAAGCAATAGGTAGCAAGATGACGACTGTCGCGTCGCATCACTCGTTGCCAAGAATATGGTAAAACACAGGCAAATAGTGGCCTAGAAAATAAAAAAGCAAAAGACTCCGAAGTAGCCTCCGAAGAGTAATTCAAACAGACAGTTCGTGTCAGTTGCAGTGATGTCAGGCTCTCACGATGGAGGAGCTGGGAGTGGTTGATTGAGGAAGCACGGGCACGGGCACAATCACAAGCAGGCAAACAGTAGGTGGCCAACCGCTGAGCACAGGAGGGCCTCCAGTGGTTTAGCGAGCGGCAGCGGCAGCGGCAAAGAGCGCCAACGATAATCAGCACAGAACAGCACGAGCCAGTGGAGGGGAGTAAGAAAACTGAAGACCTTGACTGTAAGTGATAAAAATATTTAGGTAATTTAACCTAAGCTTAGGGACTTTCTTACTGATTTATTTTGGCCTCCTCTTTTCAAGTCTTGAGTTTTCTTGCTCCCGGGCCAAGCTAGGCCGGGACTAGAGGCTAAGCTGAAAATCCATACCGAGATAAGATCAGGTTCGCACGCACGCGACACTCAGCACATGGGAAATTGATTCCATACACGCCATGTTTGTGGCGGCTGCAGCGGTTGAATTGATGAAGCTGATGGTGGGTGACATCTGGGCTTGCAGAAGCGTCTTTTTTTCTCACGATCGAATTGATATACGATACTCTATGTGAACCACCAATTGTTTATCTGATTATATCATTGTCTTGTGTTTATTGATTGCTGTTTCTACCAATACAATCCATACGATGGATGCGTCTGGCTTATGTGGAGAAAGCAGGCCTCGAATCAAAACAGGAAAAGGGGCGAACGCAAGCAGAAGGATCTGAATGTAATTTACGCTGCATGATGACCGCAGCTAATCTCACAGTTCAACTCACTCAGTAGGTTATACAACATGGTCATACTGTTACACAAGTTCATCAACCATTTTCTCTACTGGACAGTCGGTGATATTACTGGCGAGCTATAAGATCCCCCGGAACCGGCTATCTCATCACGGACCTCCTCTTTGCCTCTTTCATCATCCCAACCCTGCCCTGCCACGTTTTCTGTGCTCGCACCATTGACATCGACACCCTCATTTGATTCTGCGTGGCTTGATAACCCGGCCAATTAATAGGCAAGGAATTGAGACACAGGTTGAACTCTAACCTCAAGCAAAGCATGAAACAGTGAATCACATGGCTTTTTAGTTTCCTGACGACGATCACCGCCTGCTTGCGTACCCTATATCTCTCCAACCAAATTGTATCACGAGGACGATGAATGCACATTACAGTAACGAATTGTATAAATATTGTCAAAAAGCATGTCTAAAGCATAGATTATTTAAACGAATGTATCTAAGAAATGAACGAGTGTCCTATGATACCCCAATCATTTATGTCTATCACCATCTCAAACACCAAACAACACATCTCAATCTAACTCGGCGGAGCTCCATTGTAAGCCAATAAGTTGGGACTTCCACTACCAGCATTCTGAACAACACCAGTCGTCGCCAACTCTTTCAGTCTTCGCGCCACACTCTCAGGTGTCGTCAAACCCTCCTTGGCTCTCAAATACAGCGACAGCCCAGCAACATGAGGACATGCCATACTGGTACCGCTGATAGTCTTGGTAGCACTGTTGGTCGTATTCCAAGCACTCTTGATGTTCACGCCCGGCGCGAACAAATCAACCAGCTCACCATAATTAGAGAAGCTGGCTCGGTTGTTATTGATGTCAATTGCTCCCACGGTCGTGGCATTGGGGGCCGAGGCGGGTGAGTAGTTGTAAGCGTCCTTGCCGTCGTTTCCTGCTGCGACCACGGTATGGACTCCGGCGTTGTAGGCAGCTTGGACGGCGGCGTTGAAGGCGTCCGAGCGACCGCCGCCCAGGGACATGGATATAACAGCCTGTTCTTTGCGGCCTGGAGTGTTGGTGATGTTGGTCACAGCCCAGTTGTACCCATCAAGCACGATATCAGTCCGAGACTGTAACTGTCAGCAGGACCAAAGATATGGGAGTGGAAGACTTACACTGCCCAAGTGAAACACCTTGACTGCAATCAAGTTTGCTCTCTTGGCCACGCCGTACTCTTTACCAGCAATAGTACCAGCACAATGTGTCCCGTGACCATTAGCATCGACAAAGTCAGCACCAGGATAAGCATTGTATCCCAAAGCCGCCCGGCCCTGGAACTCGTCATGCGCGATGTTAATACCAGTATCAACAACATACGCATACGTTCCAGCTCCAGCAGTTGAATCATAAATGTAATCGTTGAAATGAGGAGTGCGATGCGAGATAGAGCCAAGACCCCAGGTCGATTTCTGCTGAGTGATGGTCTCGTAAAGATTGATCTTGCGAACAGGCTCAACAGCAAGCACCTGGTAACATCAGTATTAAGTTCTCATCAAGGAAGGAAGTGAGTTACATCTTTGCTCTTCTTAATCTCCTTGATAGTCTGCTTATCAAAGTCTCCAGAGTACCCCTTGTAGGTCGTCTCATTCCAGACCAGTTTGACACCATCATCAGCACGACGGAAAACACTTCCGTTATGGATACCGTCAACCCAATCGATGTGCTGCTCAACTTTTTTCTCGTCAAGTTTCTGCTTCAAAGTGACGATGTAGGCGCCTTCGATAATATCATCATCGTTTGTCACGGTTGGAGCAGCGATGATGGCAGGCAGAAGAGCGAGGAGGAGCTTCAGATAATGCATCTTGAACGAGAGGAGTGCGATGAAGATGATGATTGAAAAAAGAGCGAGAAAAGATTCTTCTTATAGGACTTTTGATGCCATATTGCTCTTCTGTCTTCGGAGTTGGCGACCTGAATTTCTCAGTCTCCAGGACCTTGTGCACCATTCTGCAACCCAATGTCTTTGATTCAACTTGCACATTAATCTCTATCAACCGACAGGAAGAACAATATCTTATAACGGATATTTTCGTGAAGATCTGTCTAAATCTGAAACTTCATCTTCTAAATGTCACACCGAAATATTTTGTTGCTGATAGACGCAGCGTCTTGTGATGAAGACCTTCGAGAACGAGTGGCAATTGAGACAGCCACGCTTATGGACTCGTACATATTCTGTCTATGTTTTAGATCATCGCGTTGGAGATGGAAAAGCTATAGTTCTGTATCAGGTCAGAATATGAACGAGGGAGAGATGGGCACTGAGGTCACTACGTCTCTGTTCGTAGGGTCACTTCACAGAGGGATCTGATACATACCAGCTACTCCCGAGCTCCTTTGGAAACTTGATTAAGATCTCTGATCAGCAAGTGTTCTGCTTTGCTTTAGGGGTATCAGACAATAAACAAAAGACCCTTACATCACTCACGGAACAACCGAAGCTAAGGAAAATCAGGGTTGAGACACAACCGACAACGTGACCCATCTATCCAGATGGCCATATGATTCATTTCTATAAACTCCTACTGAAATCTATATTCCCACGCTACATTATCGCCGCTCAGCCGAGACACTCCATCTGCGTATCTCCATCCATCATCACGCCCCTGCCACCGCCCTCGCCATGACCTTCAACCCCGTATCAAACTCCGCCTTCACACCCTTGACCTCCATAACATCCTCCGGCAACAACCCCCTCCACCAAGCATACCAATCCGCCACCTCGCCCAAGTCAACCTCGTCAAGCGACAGCCACTCCGTGAGCGTCTTGTGCCACTTGGGGAACAAGTGCTGTATCAGCACCTCGGCAATAACCCTTCGGCCGAGCGTGGGCGTCCATTTCAGAATACCCCTGAGCACAGGAAGACTCGGCTCCTGGTCTGCTGGCTCGACTGCAAAGTTTCGCTGGAGATATTTGCCCATTGACGGGAGGACGTGGGACATCACGAGCGGTCGCCATTGATCGCCGAGGATGCGCTCCCATTTTGTAAGACCGGGTAAGCGACCCTCCTTGAAGTCCCATACGTCGATGAGCTGTCTGAACTTTCTCTTGACGTCCGCTACGAGACCTGTTCCCTTGGGGTCGAGATGGTATGAGGGGAGGTATTGGAGCCATGGGAATAGCCATATGTGCGGTAGACTGTGGTGCTGACGTCTGTTCTTGGGATTCCAGTCTGATACTGCTGTTTCCAACTTCCGGGCGATGTTGTCAATGAATTGCGCGCGGACAAACGATGGTAGGAGGTCATCCCATGCCTCCATGACACTGAGCATTTGTTCCGGTTCGAAGACATCCCACGACCGAACAGCCGCGAGTGCTTTGGGTAGCCAATTCTTGTACATCATGCTTTCATATGGTGTTGTGGATTTGTGATGGCGGCGATAGATGTCGTCTGTATTGACTGCTGCCGAAGAATCCCACTTGCCGACGGATTTACTATTTGTTGTCGATGGCATGAGTAGTGATTTTAGTTCTTTGAGATCTGAAGCGAAGCGTGTTGGTTCTTTCAAGAGATCCCAGTCTCCTTCTCGAAGGAAAGGGTGGATAGCTGCAACAGCAATGTCAGTAATTTCTGATGTCGTGGCTTTTAGTTCGAGAGCCTTCTTCAGACACCCGATGACTTGAACCCAGTCAGCTGTTGCAAGTTCTCCGCTGACCAATTCGGAAAAGACCTGTAATCTCTCGAAATCCGATCGTAAATCATCCATCTCTTGCTCCTTTTCCTTGAGCTCGAGGTCTATCCACGTCTTCCTCTCTTGCAAGCTCTTCCATTCATCAGAGAAGGCCAACAAATCTGCTTGCGCTCTCTTGACAAGCTTCCTCGCCTCTATCACTTCTGTCGACTCTGGCGTGGCAGTTCCTGTCGTCGGTGTCATGATGCCACTCGTAGATGTGAGCATTTTACTTCCTGGTCCTGTCATATCAAGAATGGGGGCAAATGCATCTGGGATATGAAGACCTGGAGCCGCAGCCTTGAGCTCCTCAGCCGTAAGATATTTCTGTTTCTGTCGTCTTGGTGTGCTCGTTGCACTGTCGAACGCAGCTCCCAAGGACTTCTTCTTCGCCTTCTTTCGTTTCTTCTTTTCCTCTTCGTCCGAGTCTATAACCTCTTCTCCACGTAATCTTGCTTGTCGCTTTTCTTCTTTTCGTTCTTGTTCAGACTTCTCCTTCACAGCACCCAAACCAATACCCTGTGGTCGGAGGTTCGCTTCGATAATGACATTTCGGCCCTGGCCTTCCTTACCAAGACCTTGTCCCTCTTGGTAGCCCATCTTTGCCATCATTCGGGCACCAAAAGACTTGGGGTTCGTCTTGCCCTTTGCGCCAAAAGCACTCGGTTGTGGCTTATTACGTGGTGTTGGAGAGCCCTCGTCGCGCGGGTTCTTGAGGACAGGATCGTTTGCTGATGATGGGACAAAGCCCCTACCGAGAGGGTTCTTGCCATCGAATCGGGTTCGAAATGATGGTCGAGCTGTTGCTTCGGCACTGGCGCTTCGACTTGAGTCTTGGGTATCGTTCTGTGCAAAACCGCGTGCAACACCACCGAAGCCTAGTCCTACTCCAGCATTGCCCTCATCCTCCTCTTCATCCTCATCGTCCTGTTCCATTGCGCTTCCAAGCATCGGCCGATTATCGTCGGAATCTTCATCGCCATCTTCCTTATCGCTTCCTGCGCCTGTTGACACAAAGTTCATGCCTTTATTTCTCAAGGTTGTCCTTTTCCACTTTCTCGCAGGGCCATCGTCTTCGCTATCGGAGCCGAAGATGCCTAGCGCAGCCTTCTCTTTGTTGTTACCACCGACACGACGTCTCTTTCGTGGGTTAAAATCACCGAAGTCGTTGTCGGCATCGAGACCTGGCGCGGGGTGCTCGTCTTCAGATTCGGACGCTGATGAAGAATATTCGGCCGCGGCGGCTTTGGTGAGGCGCGAGGGGTCAAAGGACGGGCGCGATGAACCGTTCATGTTGCGAGTGTTGCTGGAAAGTCTCTATATGAAGTTTGTGAGTTCTGTGTGCGAAAGCGCACTTGAAGCATGTGAAGCAATACTTGCGACGCGACAGGCAGATCTAGAAATAGACTGGAAGCTTGGGCATGACGATGTTGGAGTCTTATCTTATCGTCACGTGATGCTGGACTTTTCGACATCGCTATTGTGAGACCGTTTGTAGAACAGCGTTTCATTTTCTTTGAACTATCTACACACTGTTCATTGATTTGTGCAATCTGCCGTTAATGTGACAGAATTTCTAAGCCAATTCATCGTGCTTTTGGTCTGGTTCCTGGTCTGGCGAAGCAATAAACGCAAGAACTTTGTTCTATGTAATATGATAAAAAGATTCAGGCAGGTTCTGTCTAAACTCAGTGGTAACTAAACTCTCCTTCGCGAATTTATTTTGGCAACTTCTCCCTGCCCGTCAGTTCGGTCACCTCGTCCTCACCACTTCCGCTGGTATCATGGATCATGACCAGGCTCGTCGCAAGCACGTCTCTGGCAAGATCATCGGGTACTTTTACTAGATGCACTCTTGCAGCAATTCGAGACCTTGTCGGCTGTGAGAGACTTGGTGAATGGTACGGCACATTGGGTTCTGATGTTGAAGGCTCTTGGTAGAAATACGTAGAGAAGAAATAACAGGACCATCCAGGAATCTCTTTGACCCTATACAATGATTTGCCATTCTCAAGTGACTTGTATACCCTGCTTGCCTGGATAGACCATGAAGTGAGCATACACTGAAGCATCTGTAAACATTAGACGCTGAACTTCAAAGCAATTTCGGAAATAGCCCTTCACCCAATTTTCTCCATGGACCAGTCATGACAGGACCTTCTAGTGCATTTTTGAGAGTTTGCCATGTCCAGAATTACCCCTCAATCAATATGTCTTGGATTCCTTGTCCAAGCTTGTTGAAGAATGTGGATAGCACACCAACGCCCATCAGTCCTTAGTTTAGAGCATGCATGACACGTCAGTAGCTGACCAGAAGGTTCGTTACTACTCCGTACGCATTAAAGCAAGGCGAACTTCAGCAGGGCAGATTGAATGCTATGATCGAATGTAAGGAACATTTCATGACGTTGTGGCTTTGACCCTGCAGTTGAGCTGAAGGCTTACAGCAACAGTTGGAATGTCAGAGCAGTCCCTTGCGCGTGACATCTGTTCTTCTCAATCTGAAGGAGTATTGTTCAAAAAAGACAGATTTGTGGCTGGCGATTTGGTGCTAGAAATAATTTGAAGTAATTCTGAGCATTTGGGCGTGTTTGTCCCGTAATTAATTAATTCTGAACCTTTTCTTGGCTGTCGGTGTTGATCTTCATGCGTTTTGATGTTGGTGTGGCTGCAGTCTGTTTCTGGGGCAATGGTGCAGATTGGGCGTCAATAAAGAGAACCGGGCCGCTCGAATGACAACACACCACAAGAGTCATAAACCAGGAACGTCTATCTTGGAGGGTCTGTGGCACAGCATCTAAACCCATTTAACTCTCGACATAACTCTTGTCTTTCCCAATTCGACAAAACACCTGCACTACCTAACAATCTCTCGTACAGACAAACAAACTGTAAGTAAGGTCCCTGAAGATCAGACCCCATGTTCTGTTCTGTCCCGCCGTCATTTCAGGCACTTCAATTTCAACCCCTGCAAATCAGGTGACGGGCGGTTGTTGACTTTCAGTCTGTCCCCCTCCAAAAAAACGAACATGACCATTTGATCGTCCCTCACCCAAACCAAACAAACAAGGATCTAGGAACAAATAGAGTCCCTTGCCTGTTCTTACCTCACCCTGCCCTGCTTCGCTATTTTGGCAGTTGCTTCTTTGTTGCGCATGCTTGTTCCTCTGCAGATTTGGATTGGATTCACTAACCTTGCGCTGGGCTCTGCTCTATAGAAAGAACGACGCACTTCTGCATTGTTTCCTCTTGAACATCCACCCATTGCCCTTCACTCACGCGACAAAGCCTCTTCCCTCTATTTGATACCCGCAGTTCAATCCGCTGCTTTAAAACTCTGGTACGTTCAACTCACATTCCCTCGATTATCATCAAGCCAGTTCTTTGCTCCTGTTGAGCGTCTCGCGCGCTTATGAGAGCCCAACTAGAGCTATATATATGATGGATCCTCCTCGCCGCTCTCGTTTATTTCATAAGCTAATTACCCGCTTAGTCCGCTTTATAAAGCACAACAAGAAGAAACAACATCATCCACTCGAAAGATACCCCGTCTCGAGCTCTCCAGAATACACATTTTCACCCCCAAACATTACCATGGCTGAAGAAGAAGATTTTAGCTCCATACCCTTGGCGGACCGCTTCACTCACAAGGTTTGGAAGGTTAGAAAAGGAGCATATGAAGAAGCAACCAAGCAGTTCGAAAAGTCTCCCGACGAGTCCGATCCTTGTTTCCGACCATTTTTGAATGAGCCCGGCCTGTGGAACAAAGCAGTTCTCGATTCAAACGTCGCCGCTCAACAAGAAGCCGTCACCGCTCTATGCGCATTCCTCAAATATGGTGGACGAGACTGCTGTTTACGGACGCGAAACCAGACCATTACACCCATGGTCGAGAAGTGTCTGTCCTCCACACGTGCCGCGATCAAGCAAAATTCCATCGAAGCTTTGCTTTTGTATATTGAGCTCGATGTCGCTGGACCGGTCATTGAGGATATGCTCCCCGGTCTTTCCAACAAGGTTCCCAAGAACGTTGCTGCGACACTGAACGCCCTTACACAAATCTTCCACAACTATGGCTGCAAGGTCGTCGATCCCAAACCTGTGCTCAAAGCGCTCCCCAAAGCCTTCGGTGCTGCCGACAAGAACGTCCGTGCTGAGGCAACGAATTTGACAGTCGAACTTTACAGATGGCTCAGGGAGGCTATGAAGCCCATGTTTTGGGGCGAGCTCAAGCCTACCCAGCAGACCGATTTGGAAGCGCAGTTTGAGAAGATCAAGGCCGAAGGCCCTCCCAAGCAAGAACGACTCCTCCGATCGCAACAAGAAGCTCTCGACGCTGCTCCCGAAGGTGGCGAGGAGGGTGAGGAAGGCGAAGCAGAGGGCGAAGAGGTTGGCGAGGTGGACGCTTTCGATTTGGCTGAACCCCAGGACGTTAGCAAGAAGATCCCGCCCAACTTCAGTGATCTGCTCGCCTCCTCGAAGTGGAAGGACCGAAAAGAAGCAGTCGACGGTCTGCACCAGGCGCTCAACGTTCCTCGCATCAAGGAAACCGATTTCAACGAAGTGTGTCGTGGATTGGCCAAATGCATGAAGGATGCCAACGTTGCCGTCGTCACTCAAGCTGCTCTGTGTATTGAGGCTCTCGCAAAGGGCTTGCGAAAAGCCTTTGCCAAGTATCGCAGTATTGTGATGCAGCCCATCATGGATCGACTCAAGGAGAAGAAGGCTTCTGTCGCGGATGCTCTCGGCGCCGCTCTCGACGCTGCTTTCGCCTCCACCGATTTGACTGAGTGTCTTGAGGACATTACCACATACCTTGGAAACAAGAACCCCCAGGTAAAGGAGGGTACCATGAAGTTCTTGATTCGCTGCCTACGAAACACCCGAGATGTGCCCAGCAAGCCCGAGCAAGCTACCATCTGCGAGGCTGGAAAGAAGCTCTTGTCTGAGTCAAGCCCTGCTCTTCGAGATGGCGGTGCTGAGATTCTTGGTACCATCATGAAGATTATTGGCGAGCGTGCTATGACCCCTAACTTGGAAGGTCTGGATGACATCCGCAAGAACAAGGTCAAGGAATTCTTTGAGGCCGCCGAAGTTAAGGCAAAGGAAAAGCCTAAGCCCAAGGCGGCACCTGCACCTAAAGCGGCGCCTCCCAAGAAAGTCATGGGTGGAAAGAAGCCTATGGTCAAGAAGGCTGCTCCCGCTGCGGCTGCGGCTCCAGTAATGCCAGATGATACTCCTCCCACTCCTCAGCCAGCCGCTCGACCTGCTGCTGGCAAGCTCGGAAAGGCTTCACTTGGAGGATTGAAGGGACCCCAGAAGAGGACGCTTGGAGCTCCGGCGCCTGGCTCTCCTCGCCGAGCGCCCGCTGCCCCTGTCATGCCAGATGACGAGCCTGCGCCACCCGCTCAACCTCGTCTTGGTCTCTCCCGTGGACTTGCCGGACGCTCTCTCGCCAAACCTACTGCACCCTCACCTCCAGTTGCACCAGCCTCGCCGCCTCCATCTAGCGGTCTCACTGCTGTGGAGCGCGCCGAGATTGAGGAGCTTAGAGCAGCCAACGACCGGCTAACCCGTCAAGTTGATGAGATGCGACAAGAACGTAGCAAGTTCATGTCAGAGATTCAAGAGCTCAAGAACCAGAATGCTGGCCTGATTGAAGACCACACCCGAGACGTCTTGAGCATCAAGGCCAAGGAGACACAATTGGTCCGCGCGAGAAGCGATGCAGAGGCTACGGAACAGACCAATGACCGCCTGCGACGCGAACTTGAAAGACTTAAGAAGGCTTTGAGCCGCGCTGAAGGATTGGGCAGCTCTGGAAATGGTATGAACAGCCCCGGTCTTGCTTCTCCCACACACGATGATGTCTACCGAGACCATGGACCTCCCTCAATGAGCCGCCATAGAATGAGCGTCACCAGCAGTATGTCTGAAGAGAAGGAAAATGGCGAGCAGATGATTCCTCGTAACAAGCTTAGCCCTGAGATGCGATATGCCGGTAGCGCAAGCTCGTCCGGACGTGGATCTCCCGCACGAGGCTTTAGAAGTGCTGCATCATATCGCGACGACGACCATGCACCAGCGCCTTCTCAACGGCCTATGTCATCGCTGCCACAGCCTACTGGAGGTAATGGTGCCGAGAGCTGGAGAAGGGCAGCAGAGGTGACGAGTCAGCTGAAGGCCCGAATTGAACAGATGAAGGTATGTCAACCCAAGACTGACATTTGATGTGACGGAGACTGACCATCCACAGGCCAAGCAAGGGCTCGCTCGACCTTGAGAGCATTGTTAGAAACTCGGCGTGCAATAAAATTTTGTTCTAGTACTTTAACGATGATGATTTTTGGGAGGTTTACGGCGGAAAAGCTGGATGGGTACTCCTGGGACTGACACAGACGGTCCTGGTCAGGTTGCATTTTCACGGCGTTGGAAGTTGTGCCACCATCTGTCTTGAGTGTTTTCGCTTCTCTTCGAGGGTCTGATAGAATTACACATGGGCCAAGGCTGTGTTTGGGATTTTGCGAAGCAATACCCGCGGCGGGTCAGAGATACCTAGTTTTTTTAATGCATCGGGTTGGTGATTTGCTTCATATTACATACAGTACAGTATTCTTTCAACCGTGATGCCAGTCTTTGTCAAGTCAAACATAGTTTAAACGTCGTATCTTGTGGCATCAATTCATTAACCGACTAGTAAGAAATAAATACAGTAAATCCCAGAACTCCGTTATGATCGCTAAGCGCTTCAGCTCAACCTGGCCATTGTGACAGCAAGTTATTCCTTCTTGTCCTTCTCACCCTTGGATTTATCATCCTTCTTTTTGTCGGACTTGTCCTCCTTGTCTTCAGACTTGTCCTTCTTAACGTCCTTCTTATCATCCTTCTTGTCGGACTTTTGCTCGGAGTCGTCCTTTGACTCCTTGTCAGATAATTCCTCAGACTTCTCGTCCTTGTCAGACTTCTCTTCATCAGATTCGGCTTTCTTGTCCTCATCCTTGGACTCACCTTCGTCCTTCGACTCAGAGTCCTTATCTTCATTCTTGCCATCTTCCTTCTTCTCAGCATCCTTGTCCTTGCTCTCGCTCTTCTGCTCGCCCTTCTTATCACCCTCTTCAGAAGCCTTGCTCTTGTCGTCACCCTTCTTGACCTTGTCATCACCTTTACCATTCTTCTTCTTTCCCTTCTTCTCCTCTTCCTTCTTCTTCTTCTCTTCTTCCTTAGCCTTCTTTTCTTCCTCTTCCTTTTGCTTTCGTCGGCGAGCCTTCTCCTCAGCCTCTAGCTTCTCCCAGTTGGTGCTGTGATCAGCAATACCAGACCTGGCGAAGTTGTCGCTCAGACCCTTGGCAGTGATGGCATCGCCTTGCTTGATCTTGGCGCGGCCGATGAGGGAGATAAAGATAGCAAAGCCGACCATAGCTGTGAGAAGGAAACGGTATGAGCCGTACCATCGAGGTGCCCAACCCTTTGTCGCAGCGCGGGAGTCGGCAAAGTACAGGGCTACGAAAGCCATGAATTGAGATGTGAGAGCGTACTCTACGGGGAGCATAAGAGTTGGCCATGCGACGATAGAAGCTGCAAGGCCCATGCCATAGCGGAAACGGGTTCGTTCACGAAGGGGTTGCTTCTCAGCGTACTCGAGGCCCTGGTTCCAGTGATTAGCTCATACGCAGCCATTGTGAAGCTACAGACATACCCAGTGAATAGCGCCAAGGAAAGAGATGATGACGGCGCCGTATCCAAGCTGGAGAGGCTCAATTACGCTCAGCAGGTACTTGGCTGTTTCATGATCGATCATAATAGCATCGTAGAAGGTGTTGCCTGTAGGAATGGGCTTGTTCAAGTCCCAAGCGAGGAAGACGGTCGAAAGCGAAGTTCCCAGGTAGGGCAGTGTACCAGCCAAACCGAGGATGCTCGACTCGCGCGGAACATCTGTGAAGGTGAAGGTATCTTTGACAACGTCCTTTGAACTGTTAGAATCTTCGAATTGAGTGTTACGCTAGATTGAAGCTTACAATATCATGCTTGAGCTCGTTAGTCATGTCCTGATCAGCGCTCTTGGAGCCCTGTGCTGTAGAGGCAGCATTGGCGACTGAACTCTTAGATGAAACAACGCTTGGGTTGGATTGGAGGAGCTCTTGTCCCCGCTTGCGCTCAGCTTCAATGTCAATGGGCTGCTTGGGCGGAGGAGGATTCTCGTCGTCGGATTTGCTAGAGTATACGGCGCGCTGTTGACGCAAAAGAGGCGCAATCGATGCACGGGGGAGGAATTGCGAAGCTCTATTGGAAGAAGCTCTCGAGGCAATGCCCCAAAGGGAGCGAGATGAGGTACGGAACATTGTCAATGTGATGGAGTAGAGTTCAATTAGAAGCACGCGAGTAACTGCTGCAACCAGACCAAGCTGATTTCATCTGATAATCGAAAAGGTATAAAAAGAGAAAAGAGTTGGAATGAAAGGACCAGCTAAAGCTGAAATACCATGAAGATCGGTGTTTCAATGGAGACAGCACAATCATGGAAGCTTCCTGTTATTCCAAGATCTTGGAGCTATCTACGTAATGGCTTGTTTGCTACGGTTCCCTTAGTAATTGTTTGTACCTGGCACTGGAACTGGAAATTGGGGAAATAGAATTTCTGCTTGTCACACGTAGAGACAGTCCCGTCCGGCCCGGGAGAGGAGACCAAGCCGTTCATGGATGTGCCCTTTTGTTCTGCCTTTGTTGTCACGCCTACATCATCGCGATGGACGTGAAGCTATGTCGTGACGTCATAAGAGTTGTATTTTGGTGGAATACATAGCTCTAGACCCCAGGTGGGCAGCCATTTATAAATACGCCAATCAGAAGTGGACCTTGAAAATGGAAATAGTTTCTGGAATCGGTAATGATGAGAAGAGGGAATGTATAGATAGCCAAACCTTCTATAGTATTGTTGATATCGATAAAACACCTTAGTCATGATGTTTTACAGATCAGCTCTGCCAAGTCATTGTCCAGAAGATCTTCCATGATGCCCCACCAAAAGTGCCCTGTGCTTTGATGTGCTCCAGGGCCAGGTCCAGCTGTTGGCAGCTCTAAATTCTGCGGTAGGTACCCGACCACGTTGGAACGTAGAAAATAAAGCCACCATCAATTCAAAGCCAATTCGGTACTTGCTCCTCCACCACAATTATCACCAAATAACAAGTACCTCTGACAGCATCGTCATACACGCCACACCATTCCCCAAAACCGCTGCTTCCCACTTTTGCTCCGGGCCCAGCTGCGTCACTCACTCACTCACAGCCCGACACGAAACCCACCTTTTCAATATCTCCTCCATCACCGAGTTTCGTCCATCTTTGTTACTCCAGAGGCATAATCGATAATACCCTCAACCACCGAATCCCGCTTTTCCCCTCTATCCCCCCAAAAAACCTCAAGGGGAAATACCTTCGATACTGCCTCGAGTGTAACCCCGCTCTACAAAGTCCTAGACCTCACGCACGTTCACGCCCGAGGATAGCAGTCGCTTCACCGATCGAGCCTCGCATGGCACCCGTGTCAACAACCACACGCCGACAGATGAGTCCTTGATAAAAACAAATAACACGAACCCTACCTTTCCCTCCCCGGCCCGGGTTACGGCCACAACACCGCCAGAATGCTCGAAGGTCTCGTCGCTGGCCTGCTTAACCGGTTCCTGGGCATGTATGTCAAGAACTTCGACCCAGCCCAGTTGAAAGTCGGTATCTGGTCCGGCGATGTTAAGCTCCGCAACCTCGAGCTGCGCCGCGAGGCACTCGACCAGCTCAAGCTTCCCATAAATGTCATGGAGGGTCACCTCGGTGAGCTTACACTCGTCATTCCCTGGTCAAACCTGCGCGGTGCACCTGTCAAGGTCTTTATCCAGGATGTCTTTCTTCTTGCCAGCCCAAAGGAAGAGGCTGAGTACGATCAGGACGAGGAAGATCGCAGGAAACAGCGCCTCAAGATGGAGAAGCTTGACAGTGCTGAGTTGCTCAAGGAGAGGAACCAGGAAGGTTTAAGTCAGGAGGAGCAGAAGAAGAGCCAGAGTTTTACACAGAGCCTGGTGACAAAGATCGTGGACAATCTCCAAGTCACGGTCAAGAACATACACATTCGATACGAAGACTCCATCTCAGCACCAGGGCATCCATTCGCCCTTGGTGTCACTCTCGAGGAGTTTAGTGCCGTCAGTACTGACGGTCAGTGGAAGCCTACTTTTATCCAAGACTCTAACACAGTCACCCACAAGCTGGCTACCTTGGGTGCTTTGGCTGTGTACTGGAATACTGATTCCACTCTTCTCGGAACTGGCCGAGAGGCTTCAACCTCTTCGGAAGAATTAATGCCACATGACGAAATGGTAGCGAAGTTTAGAGAAATGATTGGCAAAGATGCGCAAGAGAATGCAAACCATCAGTTCATCCTCAAGCCCGTCAACGGTCAAGCAAAGATCGAGCTCGACAAGTCGGGAGATATCAAGGTACCCAAGTTCAAGGCCAACTTACTATTCGAGGAAATTGGCCTTGTTCTTGATGACGATCAATATCGAGACGCTTTGATGATGGTCGATCTGTTCCATTACTTCATTCGACACCAGGAATACAAACGCCTACAACCAAAGAATGTCCGACCCAAGGAAGATCCCCGTGCTTGGCTCGAGTTTGCAGGTAACGCTGTGTTATCAAAGATTCACGAACGCAACCGTAAATGGTCATGGGACTACTTCCGCGAGCGACGGGATGATCGAAAACGATATATCGAGCTGTTCAAGAAGAGAAAACAAGGCCATCAGATGTCTGCCGAGGAAACTGATGAGATCAATGCTCTCGAATGGAAGCTTACATACGAGGATCTGCGATTCTGGCGATCCTTGGCCCGCAACCAGCTCAAGAAGGAGAACGCTGAAGCTCTCAAGAACCAACCCCAACAACAGCAACAGCAACAGCAAGGCTGGATCTCCTGGGTGTGGGGCTCAAAGCCTCAAGAAAAGATTGAACAGAATGAAGAGAACACACAGATGACCGAGGAGCAGCGACAAGAACTCTACGAGGCCATCGATTGGGACGAGAAGAACGCTATCGCCGATGAAGTCGATGTCCCCCGTGAGGCTATCAAGATGTGCATCGAGACGTCCCTGAGCACGGGCAGCTTCACACTCAAGAAGAGTCCTCACGACCACGCCGCGGACCTCCTCAGTCTACACTTTGATGTCTTCAAAGCCAAGATGTTGCAGAGGAAGGATTCAGTGCTTGCTAATGTCAGCCTCGGTGGCCTTCGCGTCAACGATGGCACAACACCAGACTCTGTCTACCCTGAGATTGTCCGAGTCAAGGATGCACCGACTGACAAGCAGCGTAAGCGACTGTCGTTGGCCGAACTCGAGCAGCCTGAGGAAGACCCCTTCTTCCAGTTTGAGTTTGAGCAGAATCCTATTGAGCGCGAGGGTGACATTGCTGTGGTCGGCAAGATGAAGCCTCTTGAGGTTATCTGGAACCCCAACTTTGTTGTTGGTATCGCCGACTTCTTCAGACCGCCTGAGCGTCACATGGAGTCTATCACCGCCCTCATGGAGAGTGCTGGTGCGACCGTTGAGAGCATTCGTGAGCAGACTCGAGCGGGTCTCGAGTTCGCCCTGGAGGAGCATAAGACGATCAACGCTGAGTTAGATCTCCAAGCACCTCTAATTATTGTGCCTGTCAGCATCACCACCGAGAACTCTACATGTTTGATTGTAGACGCCGGTCACATCCATGTCAACAGTGAATTAGTTGATCAAAGCACGATGAAGGAGATCCAGTCGAAGCAAAAACAGACATACAGCGACGAAGATCTCAAACGACTCGAGTCCGTCATGTACGACAAGTTTATTGTCAAATTGACGTCGACACAAGTACTCATCGGACCCTCGGTTGAGGACACCAAAGCTCAATTGGTTGAGAAAACAGATGAAGCTCATCTCCATGTTGTTGAGCGAATCAATGTGGACTTCATTGTCGAGACCTCCATCCTACCAAAGGCTCCCAACTTGACCAAGTTCAAGGTCTCAGGACATCTGCCAATGCTTCACGCCACCGTCTCCGACACCAAGTATAAGAATCTCATGAAGGTTATTGATGTGGCTATTCCCAAGTTTGGCGGGCCTGCACCAAGATTGGAGGAACGCAAGGAGCCCTCTCGTCCTCGTCTTAAGAGCAACTCATCCAACCGATCACGAAGAAAGTCTCAGCGCGAGCGAAGACAGTCCACTCCTTTCCCATTTATGCAATCGGAAACCGCTGTTGTGCTCGATGATATGGATGAAGACGACGATGACTTTGAGGATGCCCCAGATGGCGGTGACGCTGAGCAACTCCAAGTTCAGCAACGTATCTTTGAGTTCAAGTTCAAGGTTGATACCCTCAAGGGTTCACTTTACCGAAGTGACCCTGATGGACAGAAGCCTGACGCATTGCTTGTCGAATTAGTGGCCGAGCGATTCGACCTGGAGTTTTATACCAGACCCTTCGACATGGTAGCAGATGTTTCACTTGGCTCTGTCACTGTCGATGACTTTGTGGACAATCCTTCTGCTGAATTCAAGTCGATAATCTCGTCTGGTGACAGCGAGGATCTCAAAGAGGGCCGCAGCTTGGTTCACGTCAAGTTTGTCAAGGTCAACCCCTTGTCTCCCGAGTTCATGCCCGTGTATGAGGGTGTAGAGACCAACATCAACGCTGTCATATCCACAATCAACCTGGTCGTTACCAGAAAGACACTGCTCACGCTACTGGACTTTATCCTCATCACTTTTACGAATAACGAAGACGAGTCGAATAATAATAACAAGGCTATAATGGATGATGATGACGATTCGGAGAGCGTCGATACTGCTGTCGCGGTCGTCAATGCGCCCTCCGTAAACTCCAACACAGGGTCTATTCGTGTCAAGGTTGACTTGAAGAGTATCAGACTGATCCTCAATAACGATGGAATCCGTCTCGCTACGTTGTCCTTCAACAAGGCTGACGCCGGTATCTTCCTCCGAGGCAAGACAATGCGTATTTCGGCTCGACTTGGTGATCTTTCACTTGTTGACGACGTTAATCTCGGTGTCTCAGAGGATTCACATCTTCGAAAGCTCGTGACCATCCAAGGAGATGACCTGGCAGACTTCCGCTATGAGACTTTCGACTCTTCCAACCCCAAGGCCTACCCAGGATATGACAGCTCGGTCTTCCTCCGTGCTGGTTCCGTCAAGGTAAACTTTGTGGAGGAGCCATTCCGCAAGATCATCGACTTCTTGGTCAAGTTTGGCAAGATGCAGGCCCTTTACAATGCTGCACGCCAAGCTGCTATGAACCAGGCCAATCAGTTACAACAGAGCCCAAGTCGCTTCAAGTTCGACGTTGTTGTCAACACTCCCATCGTTGTGTTCCCTAGAGTGCAACAGCCAGGTCAGACTGAGAGAGATGTCGTCACTGCCTACCTTGGTGAGATCTACGCTCAGAACAAATTTACCCCTCTGGACGACAGCGAGAACTCGGATATTGCCATGAAGCTGTCTGCTGGTATTCGCAACATCAGGCTCACTTCTGACTTCCACTACGCTGGCGGAGATTCAGAGGAGCTTGAAATGATTGACCATGTCGACCTCGGCTTCAACATCACATATGCTGAGCACAAGTCTGGTGTCAAGAGGCCAGAGACCGAAATAGAAGGAACGATGTCTGACTTTAATCTACGACTTACTCAGTACCAAGTCAAGTTCCTTCTAGAGATCTCCAGGTCTGTGCCTGCAGCATTCGCCGGCGAAGGTAACGACAACGAAGAAGAGGCTGCCAAGGCCGTTGACGAGGGCACTCTACAGCGCGCTCGCACAATCAACAGCGAGGACAAGTCTGGCGAAGACCAGAGCCTTATTGATCTTGGGCCCGAGCTTGGCTCTGTTGACAAAGAATGGACTAAACTCGACCTTGTTTTCCGAGTCAACACGATTGGTCTCGAATTGATCAATGCACCGGAGAATGAGCCCGTTCACGACATTGCGAGGTGCAGCCTGTCTCGATTCTCGCTTGATGACACAAAGGTCAAGACGAGGATGCTCTCCGATGGTTCACTTGAGGCAGAGCTGCTTATCCGATCTTTCACGATCTATGATAGTCGGCCACGCGAGACAAACAAATTCCGCCGTATCATGTCATCGATGAACAAGGACGTTCAACAACTGATGGCCAGTGTCACGATGTCCGGCGGCAAGGAAAAGAGCTTGATTGCCATGGCTACTATCGATAGTCCACGAGTGATCTTTGCCCTCGACTATCTCTTCGCTATCGGGGGATTCGCCACGGAGGCGTTGACAGTCGACGAGGGTAGCCCAATGGATGACGAGAGTATCACTGAGACGACACCTGACGGATCCGACACCGAGTCCATGCAAGTCTCTTATGCCGGCAATGCCTCGCGTCCCCGGTCGCAAATCTCGCGGCAACAGAGCGAAGAGGTCACTCAAAAACAAGAAAAGAAGGAGTCTGCGATGAGTATTGCTTTCCGCGTCAATCTCGTTGACGCGCAGGTCATTCTGATCGCCAATCCCTTGACATCAAGCTCCGAGGCGATTGTCCTGTCTATTCGACAGATGCTTCTCTCAAAACAGCATGCCCTGACTTTCCAGATTTCCGAAATCGGCATGTTCCTATGTAGAATGGACAAGTTCGAGACGTCTCGTCTTCGCATCATTGATGACTTTTCTGTCCAATTGAGCATGGATAGCTCCAAGCCTCATACTACCGACATCCACGTGGACATTGAACCACTTGTCTTGCGCGTGTCACTTCGCGATATTCTCCTTGTTAGTCGGATTGTTACCAGAGCGAGCGAGCTGTCTGGCAACGAGCCTAAACAAATTAAAGAGACTCCTGCTGAGCAGAAGGCAAGAGAACTGCGCCACGCTGGGATGAAGCAACGATCTGCCAGTGGGCGAGGCCAGTCTACCATCGCTGGACGAAGCAAGGTGACTGCAACTTCTCACGCTGTTACCCATCCCGATAACAAGGGGAAAACTCCAGAGCAAGTCGCCCAAAAGAACTACGAGACGCTGTCCGCAACTGTGGATGGCATCCGTGTTGTTCTCATTGGCGACGTACACGAACTTCCAATCCTTGACTTGGGCATCAAGAACTTTACTGCATCCGCTGAGAATTGGTCGTCCAACCTCAAGGCCGAGACTGCCATTGACCTGTACTCCAATGTCTACAACTTTGCCAAGTCCAGTTGGGAACCTCTTCTTGAGCCATGGCAAGTTGGCTTCGGTGTAGCCAAGGATCCTATCTCAGGACTGTTGTCCGTTGACGTCGCTTCCAAGAAGGTCTTCGATGTGACCATTACCACTGCTTCAATTGCTCTAGGTTCTAAGACGTACCAGTACCTTACATCCAATGAGGATGTGCTGGACAAGCCACGTGGTGTTGAATCACCTTACCGCATCAGGAACTACACTGGCTTTGATGTTGTCGTGCACTCTAAGAGTCCTACCAGCGACGAGCCTATCAATCTCCGCTTGGAGGATGGCAAGGAAGCCCCCTGGAGTTTTGAGCATTGGGAGAAGATGCGTGAGAACCTTCTCACTGAATCGAACCAGAACTACGTCTCTATTCAGTTGGAGGGCAGTGGTTTCGATCCTGTTAAGAACGTGAGAATCAACCGAGAAGGAGAATCTCTGTATGGTCTCCGCCCCAAGGCTGATGTTCTCCATCGTCTCTGTGTTGAGGTCGAGTTGGGCACCGATAACATCAAGTATGTGACCTTCAGATCTCCACTCCTCGTGGAAAATGCTACAGAGATCCCAGTCGAGCTCGGTATCTTTGATGTACAGGAGGGACATCTACTCAAGATTGAGAAGATTGCACCTGGTGACGCTCGGCCCGCTCCTGTGGGTGCGGTGTTTGAGAAGCAAGTCATTATCCGACCAGATGGTGGGTTCGGCTATCAGTGGAGTACCGATCATCTGTTCTGGAGAGACATGCTTAAAAGGCCTACGAAACAGGTTGTATGTAAGGGGGAGAATGGCGATCCGTTCTACTTTCAGGTCCATGCCCGTTTTGACAAGGGCAACCCATTGACCAAGTGAGTTTTCTAACCCCCGATGGATGTAATGATACTGACAAATGCAGGCAATACCCATACATGAAGGTCAAGCTCTCTGCACCAGTCACGCTCGAGAATCTGCTTCCATACGATTTCAAGTATCGCATCTATGATAAGAACACCAAGAAAGACTGGACCAACTTCTTGCGAAAGGGAGGTGTCAGCCCTGTCCATGTTGTTGAGCTTTCACACCTTCTGCTTCTCAGTGTCGATATGCAAGATACAGTGTTCAAAGCGAGTGACTTTGCTATCATCAACTCAGGCACGAATGAAGAATTCCGCAAGGAGTATAAGCTTGTGGTCAAGGATGACAAGGGATTACCGCTCCATCTTTCACTACATCACTTCAAGATCCCCAACAGTGGAGGTGCTTCCAAGATCACAGTGTTCAGCCCGTACGTTGTGTTAAATAAGACTGGCGTCGACGTCCAGGTCCGCGCCAAGAGCTTCTTGCAACAAGCCAAGCCAGCGGCGGGTCAATTCCCTCTTATGGATACATCTGATCGAGAGCGACCTAAGGCTCTGCCCTTCATGTTTTCGTATGGCAATGATGACCACCGAAATCGAGCTCTTCTCAAGATTGCCGACTCGGAATGGAGCAAGCCTCAAAGTTTCGATGCTATCGGCAGTACCACTGAGGTTGTGTTGAACTCGGCGACCAAGGACAAGGAGATCCATGTGGGCGTTACTGTCGAATCTGGTGAAGGCAAGTACAAGCTCACCAAGGTTGTTACAATTGCTCCGCGCTTCGTTCTACACAATAAGATGGATGGAGAAATTCTTGTTCGAGAATCAAGCTCCTCTGGCTATCTCACCCTTAGCGACGGTGCTCTGCAACCTCTGCACTTCATGCAAAAGTCCAAGGTCAAGCAATTGTGTCTCTGCTACCCTGGTGTCAACAACCAATGGACCTCTCCATTCAATATTGCGGACATTGGCACAACATATGTCAAGATCGCCAAGGCAGGACAGCGACAGAACCTTGTCAAGGTCGAGGTTCTGATGGAGAACTCTACAGTCTTCTTGAACCTGAGCATGGAGAAGAAGAACTGGCCATACTCGATGCGCAACGAGAGTGATGTTGAGTTCATGTTCTGGCAAGCCAATCCCAGTGTTGACGAAGATGGCGATGAGGACCGCAGTGGATGGCGCTTGATAAGATATCGTCTCCCGCCTCGCAGCATCATGCCATATGCTTGGGATTTCCCTGCTGCCAAGTTCCGCGAGATCATTATCTCTGCAAACGGCAAGGAGCGCCATGTCAAGCTGGCTGAGATCGGTAACCAGATTCCGATGAAGTTCCATACTTCGTCTGGGGCTCCTAAGATTGTCGATATCAATGTTGCTGCCGATGGACCGAAGCAAACCCTTATTCTCAGCAACTTCCGAGCCAGCAAGAGTATGTACAAGCCCAAGGCATTGGCTAGGACCAATACCGGCCCCGAGGCCTTTGAGGTCAAGGATCAAGATACAGGTGCTACATTCCGCGCGCAGCTCAAGCTGGCCGGTATTGGTGTTTCCCTGGTGAACGCTCAAATGAAGGAACTTGCCTACCTGACTTTCCGCGATGTCCAACTGCGATACAGCGACTCGCCTTTGATCCAGACAATCTCGATGGCTATCAAGTGGATCCAGATCGACAATCAATTGTACGGTGGCATTTTCCCTATGGTCCTTTACCCCAGTGTTGTGCCAAAGAAGGCGCAGGAGGTTGAGGCTCATCCATCGCTGCACGCCATGGTCAGTCGTGTCAAGGACGATTCGTATGGTGTGCTGTATGTCAAATACGCGACTATTCTGCTGCAGGAAATGACCATTGATCTGGACGAGGACTTTGTGTTTGCGCTACTTGACTTCTCAAACGTGCCTGGTGCTAGCTGGACAGAGGTTGACGCTTCTGGCAAGCTGTGCGACGAGGATCTTGACATTCCTGAGCCATCAGGCCAGCCAGCTGGTCAAGATATCTACTTTGAGGTTCTCAACATCCAGCCCATGCAGCTCAACTTGAGTTTCATGCGCACAGAGCGTGTCAACGCTGAGGACAAGACATCGTCGCGCAACCCCATCATGTTCTTCCTCAACGTCATGACCATGGCTGTCGGAAACGTCAACGATGCGCCGCTTCGGTTCAATGCGCTTATTCTGGACAACGTGAGGGTGACTACAGCGGTACTTATCCAGAACTTCTCAAGCCACTACAGCCAGGAGGTAATGTATCAGATCCACAAGATTCTGGGATCTGCCGATTTCCTCGGAAACCCTGTGGGTCTGTTCAACAGTATCTCGTCGGGTGTGACAGATGTGTTCTACGAACCGTACCAGGGCTTGATCTTGTCGGATAAGCCTGAGGAGTTTGGTCTGGGCATCGCCAAGGGTGCCGCTTCATTTGCCAAGAAGACGGTGTTTGGCTTCAGTGACAGTTTCTCCAAGTTTACAGGCAGTCTCAGTAAGGGACTTGCCGCGGCGTCACTGGACAAACAATTCCAGGACCGCCGTCGGATCACAAGGGCTCGCAACAGGCCGAAGCACGCCTTGTACGGTGTGACTGCTGGCGCGAACAGCTTTATCACAAGTGTTGCGTCAGGCGTTGGTGGCCTTGCACGTAAACCTCTAGAGGGCGCCGAACAGGAGGGTGCTCTGGGTTTCTTCAAGGGTGTCGGCAAGGGCATGATAGGACTGGCTACCAAGCCGGCGGTTGGTGTACTTGACATGGCAAGCAATGTCAGTGAGGGTATTCGCAACACTACAACAGTGTTTGATGGTCAAGAATTGGATCGCACACGATATCCACGATACATTCCACAAGATGGCATCGTGCGCCCTTACAACCCGCGGGAAGCTCTCGGCCAATACTGGCTGAAGCAAGTAGACAACGGGCGATACTTTGACGAGCAATACATTGGACATCTCGAGCTACCCAAAGAAGATATGGTCGTCATGGTCACATATGCTCGGATCTTGCTGATCCGGTCGCGGCGTCTGACGAGCGAGTGGGACGTCCCTCTGAAGGATGTCCAGACTATCGCAAAGGAGCGGACGGGTGTGAGCCTGGCTTTGAGGGGAGGAGCTAATGGGCCGTTTATTCCTATTGGGGAGGGCAGTGAGAGGGGGTTCCTGTACAAGATGATTGGGGTTGCGGTTGAAGAGTTTAATAGGAGGTTTAGAAGTGGAGAGTAAAAGGAGGATACATTGTATGAGGGTTGTTGTTGTAATAGGCAGTAGTGCGATGGAGTTTGGAGTATTGATAGATTGTATTTAATAAGAACACGATGTACATGAATGAAGCATCGCGATATCTACAATTGTGACCGATAGAAATGTTGACTACGCCCAATTCCGTCATGGCTGAGAATTTACACTCGTCGAGATAGAGACCGTAGAAGTGTGTCTCGTCGTTTCGAAATTCATCGTCTACGCGGAAGATGGAACGGACAGCGACCCGAGACGCGAATGTCTTCATGGACACAGAAGACATGAGCCGGCGCGACATATCAAGCTTATTGACACGAATTGTAGCGACCGAGGTAACCGTAAATGAGGCCGGGCCGTCGCTCTCTTTCGGCTGCGCTTAGTAATGGCACATCGGCCAGACAGATTGTTTTGGGCTGATGAACCGAATACAAACAGGAGAAGAGGTCGAGGCGATGCTATCGTTTACGGTTGTTTTAGCTTGTTGTAATGAATCGGCGTACTCGGTAGTGAGAGTGGGATAGCCTGTTATCAGTGAAGCGAAAGTCAAAAAGAGGTCATCGTGATCGCACATGCGAAGTGCAACTCGGCAAAGTTGGGATGGAAGAGGACAAGAGAGGAGGGGAGATAGGGAGATGCCATATAAGGCAAGGACAAAAGAGACATGTGATGTATGGAGAGAAGCGATTAGCAGATTAACGAAAGATGAAGTAGATCCAATGCATGCACTCTCGAAATTGAGGGGAAGTGTCAGTGTCAGTGTCAAACCCACGACAACGGTCGTCTTTGATAGAGGCTGACGGGCGGGCCAGACCGAGATATCAACGGAGATGGCCGACAATCACTGCGACATGCAAGACGACTATATCTTTCACGGAAGGAGACGAATGAGTTGATCCATGTCTATCTCGCTGACATGTGTGTGCTACAGTATCATTTGCAGATACATAGCATACCCCAGGCCTCGGAAGATGGTGTGAAGGGGAGGGGGGAAGGGGCCCGGCGTTAGCTGAAGCTGGGGAAAGGGAGAGTAGGCTATCAGAATCCCTGTCTATGCATGTCGATAAGCTCAAGCAAGACAAGCTACGGACTGGGGGTTGGTGACAAGAGGAGATGAGTGGTTGTTGTTGTTACATAACGAGGCGGGCGGCTCTTTCGAAGCTGTAAGCCAAGAACAGAATGACCTACCTAAAGAGTGATAGTGCCATTTCGGGCGTGAAAAAGGTGAAACTGAATTGGGACTTGGATTAAACATTAGGGAACGGGTGTGGCTTTGGGTGGAGAGAGATCGGAGATTCAGACAAGAAACAGGCTTGGTCTTGAAGTCTAGATTGTATGTATTTACATACACAGATTATAGATATCAGCTCTTACTCTTATCTTGAGTAAGCATAGATAGGGCCAGTCTGTATCAGTTACAGGCCGGGGAACAATATCCAAAAGGTCGACCGAGAGGCCAAGCTACACAAGTTCCCTGTAATGAATCGAGCAACTTTGTCTGATTGGGCAATGAGAGAGCGGGTGGTGGGCAAAGGGACCTCCGAGCTATGCCAAACACGAGCGTCTTGTCCGTTTGTGGAGACTACGTCAGTGGAGAAGACGAACCCGAGCTTTTGCAAACGTTCCAGCAACCTTCTAGATTAGGGATAGTACACGCCGAGGTTTAGGCCGGGGGTGGCGACGACAGATACTCTCAGAGGATCAAGATACAGAATAGTTACCGAGGATGAGGGACTGAATACAGAGACAGTTGAGTATAGAGACGAGGAGAGAATTCTCGGTGAGAAGAGGTAGTACTGCTGTCACAGATACTGTTACATTAATGTAGTGCATCTCTATTCTTCCGATCGTGCAACAACACCAATATAGAACTTGTAAGGCATCTCCGAAATATATGGACCCCAACTGATAAGCTCACAGTCCAGATCCCTCGACATCCTTGTTCTCGTTCTTGTCCTCGTGCTCACCTCCTCAAAAAAAAGATCGTCGTCTGAACAAACATTGGCTAGTCTGGGGTTTAATTGAACCAACAGGCCAATCTACATGCCTCTGTAGATAATGAACCATGCACGCCCCTTCTAAACTCTAGTGTTACACTCCCTGGAGGCGAAAAAAAAAATAAAGATGGGTTCAAAAAGTCAAGGCATCCCCAGATAAAAAAAAATTGGTCGACCCACGAAGATCGTATCTCTTCTGTCAGTTCAGTCTGCTCCATCGTCTGACTCCATTCTCAAGCCGGTCTCCAGTTTTGAGGGCTAGACATCTCTTTTTTTGCTGAACAAAAGCCCTTGTCTTCTCAGGGTCCTTGGTTCTCTCGCTTCTTTCTCTTGTGCTTCACTGCTCAAGCTGTTGAAGCTCCGAGGTCTCACCTCTAAATTCATACCCTTTCTTTTTTATATACCCCAATTATAGCGCTTGGGTTGAGATTTAGTGAGAGACAGTCACAATGGCAGACTCAAACATCCACCATAATCCAGACCCAGCTCTCGAGCCCTCCCACCAACACCACCACCAACATCATCACCACTCTCCCCGCGTCGACGCCCCCGGCCACGATGATCCCGTCTACACAACCGGCACCACAGACGCGCCCGGCGTAGTCCCTCCCCAGCGCCACTCCCACGAGATGGAGAAGGAGAAAACAGGCGTGCATACTCCTCCTGACTACAGCGACCACGAGAAGCACGAAGCTGGCGTCGTTGACGAATCCGCCCGCGCAAACTCCCACTCTGAGGGCCCCGCTGTCGTCGGCTGGCGCAGGCGTCTCGGCCCTGTATATCGCTACCGCCGCCCTATAATCCACCTCTTCATCTTCTGCCTCTTCACCGGCTGGTGGATCGCCTCTCTCGTGCTGCACCGCGACGACAAGAACTGGGTTGTCCCGTTCCTCTTGTGGCTCGCCATCACTCTCCGTCTCATCTTCTTCCACGTCCCTAGTCGCTATGTCTCCAACATCATCAAGAAGGTCTGGCTCAACACCGCTGTCAGGGTGTACGACCTCATCCCCGCGCATCTGCGCACGCTCGCTGGCGCTACCGTCACTGTAGCTGCTATCCTCATCGGCGCTTTTGTCTCGGAGGAGGTCGCTGACAATACCCGTGAGAACCGCGCCGTTAGTCTTTTCGGCATGGTGGTGTTTTTGTTCATTCTCTGGGCTACGAGCAAGGATCGCAAGCGCATCAACTGGCGCACTGTCATTGGCGGCATGCTCACGCAGTATGTTATCGGTCTGTTTGTGCTGCGAACGTCGGTCGGATACGACATCTTCCGCTTCATCGCCGACCGCGCTGCTGATCTTCTGGGCTTTGCTAAAGCTGGTGTTGCGTTCCTGACGAGCGAGGACGTCGCCAACACGGGCAACTTCTTCTTCGGTGTCATTCCCGCCATCATCTTCTTCATCTCCCTTGTGCAGGTCCTCTACTACATCGGCTTCGTCCAGTGGTTCATCGTCAAGTTCGCTACCTTTGTCTTCTGGGGTCTTGGAGTCTCAGGTGCTGAGGCTGTCGTCGCTGCTGCTACACCCTTCATCGGTCAGGGAGAGTCAGCTATGCTTGTCCGTCCCTTCGTTCCTCACATGACCAAGGCCGAGCTTCACCAGATCATGACCTGTGGTTTCGCCACCATCTCTGGATCTGTGCTTGTCGGCTACATTGGTCTCGGTCTCAACCGCGAGGCTCTTGTGTCATCCTGCATCATGTCCATCCCCGCTTCTCTGGCTATCTCCAAGATGCGATATCCCGAGACTGAGGAGACTCTCACAGCTGGTCGTGTAGTCATCCCCGATGATGATGAGCACAAGGCCGAGAACGCCCTCCACGCCTTCGCTAACGGTGCTTGGCTCGGAATCAAGATCGCCGGTACTATTGTCTGCTCTCTTCTCTGCATTATTGCTCTGGTCGCTTTCATCAACGGTCTCTTGACCTGGTGGGGACGATACCTCAACATCAACGATCCCACTCCTCTTACTCTCCAGCTCATTCTCGGATATCTTCTCTTCCCCGTGTCTTTCCTCCTCGGTGTATCCCGCACCAACGGAACCAACAGCACAGGCGACATCCTCCCCGTCGCCAAGCTCATTGCCGAGAAGATCATCACCGTACGTTTCTCCTCCTACTTCTTACTCTTGACCAGATACTGACACATTCTAGAACGAGTACAAGGCCTTCTCTCTCCTCACAAACCCCTCCCCCGAGAACAACGAATTCTACGGCCTCTCCCCCCGCTCCCAGCTCATCGCCACCTACGCCCTCTGCGGTTTCGGCAACATTGGCTCTCTCGGTATCCAGATCGGTATCCTCAGCCAGCTCGCCCCCTCTCGCGGCGGTGATGTTGCCAAGCTTGCTGTCTCGGCTCTCATCTCTGGTGTTCTCGCCACTCTCACCTCTGCCAGTGTCGCTGGTCTCGTCGTCACCAATCAGCTTTCGAGTTTCGGCCAGAACGCTTCCTCATAGTCGGATATGATGATGATGAAAATGTAAGAGAATGAGGAAAGATGTGTGTGTAAGAGAAAAATGTTTGAAGGGTCGATGATTATGTCGATATGCTATACTACACTATACTATTTACAAATGCTATATTGAAGACCACGAGATGGTACTAATTCACATCACTTGTCTACCGTGAGCTCACTCCGAATCTGCTACACTCGTTTTCACTACACCATCCTCCGTCTCACATTTCCATTGTCCTACGCACTTACATCGTCACTCATAACTGAAAACTTTGACGACATCACTGAACCACAGTCGTCCGAGGCACAGGCCATTTCATCATACCACAAAACACCAAGCGGGGTCACCTAGAATTTTCGTAGATCTCTCATGGCATGAGCATAATCAGATACGGTTACCGAAATCAGGCGCATTGGCCCATCATCGTCTGATCGACAGATAAGCGGACCGAACCACCGGAGATGCCAACTCCCAGTGGATTGGTACTCATAAGCGACATAGGGGTGTCTATAGACGACATGACTATAGCTGATGGCATGCATGAAGACCAAGAGAGGGTGTGATACAGGTATGCGTGTTCGTGATCTACTTAAATTAAGTTGGTATCGACTATTTATTAACCGTAATCATCATATCCACATATTTCCTCATCCTCATCCTTCATCTTCACCCCCCTAACTATTCTGCTTCACCAACTTTTTAAACTCCTTCGACGTCCTACTACTCGATCCATCACCCCTACTCGACTCCCCATCCTTATCCGACCCCCTCTCCTTCTCTTTCTCCTTCTCCTCCTCCTCCTTCTTCTTCTTCATATGCTTTATAGCATCCTGCGTCAGCTCCTGTCTGTCCAACAGCTCCCACACGTCCTTCTTTCGCGTCTTGCGATCGCCGATGCTGATGAGCAGACCAGCTGTGATGTTGCAGGTTATGCTCACACAGAGGATCACGGTGGTCAGCGCGAAGGGACGCGTATGGTAGTCGATGCCCCAGGTACATGCGCCGAGGGATATTTGCAGGCAGGAGTGGCAGTCGAGGAGGATGACAATGGCGATGAGGTATCTTTGGGGGAAGGCGAAGTGGGTGAATGTCTCGTTGGGTTTGTAGAAACTATGTGATTTGGCCATTTTCTTCTGATGGTGCTGCAGACTCTTGAACTGAGCGAACGTCAGAGCTGGCATGTCCGAATCGGGACTGTTGGACTTGGCGCCTTCTAAATCAACAGTCTCAGGGCTTTCAGGTTGCGGTTGAGGCTGGTTATCGATCGTGCCGACCGTTCCGTCTCTCTCAGGGTTATAGTCCTGAGCTTCGAGGAGAGCACGAGCCTGATGGCCCGTCAAGTGCGAATGCTCCGGATTCGTAGACACGCCCGGCGGAACACGCTTCTTCTGTAGTCTATTCCTTGGTTTCTTTCCCTGCTCAGCTCTCTTGATCAATCGCGAGAAGCGCCAGATGAAGAACATGTGGTATGTATCGACTGCTCGGAAGGGCGCGAGGCCGTCGCCCATGACGGCGAAGAGCGCGACGAGAACGCTGTCGATGACGTGGATTGCGTAGACTTGCTTCTCGCCTACGTAGATCCAGCCGATGAGGAAGAGAACCCAAGCGAGACCGAAGAGCGTGATGAGTGTGGCGTAGAGAGTGACGAGGAAACCGAGGGGACGTCTGACGTATTGGCCGAAACCCTTCATGCGACGCTTGAAGCGCGCACGGCGAGAGTGCAGCATATGGCGAACGTGATCATCCAACTCGGCCTTTTCCTCTGGTGTCCAGCCATCAAGGTTCGTTCCATGTGGAAGCGCCGCGTAGTGCGAGTCTGTTAGACGCGAAGTGATAGTGTTGCTTCGTTGTGGAAGACGAGGCTCATCCTCTTCTTCCGCTTCCGCTTCTGCAATCGGTGGTATCGTAGCGGTGTCTT